>NC_051254.2:27425181-27571911 GCF_015237465.2 Chelonia mydas | reverse complement strand
AAGGAGAGTGATCACTTAAGATGAGCTATTACCAGCAGGGCGGGGGGGGGGGGGGGGGGAGAAAACCTTTTGTAGTGATAATCAAGGTGGGCCATTTTAAGCAGTTAACAAGAACATCTGAGGACCAGTGGGCGGGGGGGGGGGGGGGGGGGAGAATAAACATGGGGAAATAGTTTCACTTTGTGTAATGACCCATCCACTCCCAGTCTCTATTCAAGCCTAAGTTAATTGTATCCAGTTTGCAAATTAATTCCAATTCAGCAGTCTCTCCTTGGATTCTGTTTTTGAAGTCTTTTGTTTTTGAAGAATTGCCACTTTTAGGTCTGAGTTCGAGTGACCAGAGAGATTGAAGTGTTCTCCGACTGGTTTTTGAATGTTATAATTCTTGACATCTGATTTGTGTCCATTTATTCTTTTACGTAGAGACTGTCCAGTTTGACCAATGTACATGGCAGAGGGGCATTGCTTGCACATGATGGCATATGCCACATTGGTAGATGTGCAGGTGAACGACCCTCTGATACTGTGGCTGATGTTATTAGGCCCTATGGTGGTGTCCCCTGAATAGATATGTGGACACAATTGGCAAAAGGCTTTGTTGCAAGGATAGGTTCCTGGGTTAGTGGTTCTGTGGTGTGGTGCGTGGTTTAGCGATGGGTCGTCCTTCAGGATAGGTTGTAGATCCTTGATAATGTGTTGGAGAGGTTTTAGTTGAGGACTGAAGGTGACGGCTAGTGGCGTTCTGTTATTTTCTTTGTTAGGGCTGTCCTGTAGTAGGTGACTTCTGGGTACTCTTCTGGCTCTGTCAATCTGTTTCTTCACTTCAGCAGGTGGGTACTGTAGTTGTAAGAATGCTTGATAGAGCTCTTGTAGGTGTTTGTCTCTGTCTGAGGGGTTGGAGCAAATGCGGTTGTATCATAGAGCTTGGCTGTAGACAATGGATCGTGTGGTGTGGTCTGGGTGAAAGCTGGAGGCATGTAGGTAGGAATAGCGGTCAGTAGGTTTCCGGTATAGGGTGGTGTTTATGTGACCATCGCTTATTAGCACTGTAGTGTCCAGGAAGTGGATCTCTTGTGTGGACTGGTCCAGATTGAGGTTGATGGTGGGATGGAAATTGTTGACATCATGGTGGAATTCCTCGCAGGCTTCTTTTCCATGGGTCCAGATGATGAAGATGTCATCAATATAGCGCAAGTAGAGTAGGGGCGTTAGGGGACGAGAGCTGAGGAAGCGTTGTTCTAAGTCAGCCATAAAAATGTTGGCATACAGTGGGGCCATGCGGGTACCCATAGCAGTGCCGCTGATTTGAAGGTATACATTGTCCCCAAATGTGAAAGAGTTATGGATGAGGACAAAGTCACAAAGTTCAGCCACCAGGTTTGCCGTGACATTATCGGGGATACTGTTCCTGACGGCTTGTAGTCCATCTTTGTGTGGAATGTTGGTGTAGAGGGCTTCTACATCCATAGCGGCCAGGATGGTGTTTTCAGGAAGATCACCGATGGATTGTAGTTTCCTCAGGAAGTCAGTGGTGTCTGGAAGATAGCTGGAGTGCTGGTAGCGTAGGGCCTGAGGAGGGAGTCTACATAGCCAGACAAAAATCCTGCTGTCAGGGTGCCAATGCCTGAGATGATGGGGCGCCCAGGATTTCCAGGTTTATGGATCTTGGGTAGTAGATAGAATATCCCAGGTCGGGGTTCCAGGGGCGTGTCTGTGCGGATTTGATCTTGTGCTTTTTCAGGGAGTTTCTTGAGTAAATGCTGTAGTTTCTTTTGGTAACCCTCAGTGGGATCAGAGGGTAATGGCTTGTAGAAAGTGGTGTTGGAGAGCTGCCGAGCAGCCTCTTGTTCATATTCCGACCTATTCATGATGACAACAGCACCTCCTTTGTCAGCCTTTTTTATTATGATGTCTGAGCTGTTTCTGAGGCTGTGGATGGCATTGTGTTCTGCACGGCTGAGATTTTGGGGCAAGTGATGTTGCTTTCCCACCATTTCAGCCCGTGCACGTCGGCGGAAGCACTCTATGTAAAAGTCCAGTCTGTTGTTTCGACCTTCAGTAGGAGTCCACCCAGAATCCTTCTTTTTGTCGTCTTGGTAGGAAGGTCTCTGTGGGTTAGTATGTTGTTCAGAGGTGTGTTGGAAATATTCCTTGAGTGGGAGACATTGAAAATAGGATTCTAGGTCACCACTGAACGGTCTCATGTTCGTGGGGGTGGAGGGGCAGAAGGAGAGGCCCCGAGATAGGAGAGATTCTTCTGCTGGGCTAAGAGTATAGTTGGCTAGATTAACAATATTGCTGGGTGGGTTAAAGAAACCACTGTTTTGGCCCCTTGTGGCATGTAGTAGTTTAGAGAGTTTAGTGTCCTTTTTCTTTTGTAGAGAAGCAAAGTATGTGTTGTAAATGGCTTGCCTAGTTTTTGTAAAGCTCTCCAACACCACTTTCTCCAAACCATTACCCTCCGATCCCACTGAGGGTTACCAAAAGTTAGTGCCTGTCTCACCCCCCACAACCTGCAAAGGTCTCGTGCCAGCAAAGGGAAGCTGCGCCCAGATCTGGAGCTGCATTCGCATGTCCTGAGGGCTGTCCTGCACCATGGTCACCACGGGCAGGTAGGTCATGAACCTCCATCTCTGTCCCAGCTGCAGGATGGCCTCTGGTGCCTGCTCCCTCAGGCACCTGGAGATGCTGAAATAGGGGTGGGGTTGGCAGAGCAGGAGAAATGGCAGTGAGAGCCTTTTCCCTCCCTGGGAGATTACGGTGTCCCTCTGTGGGGACTCCCTTCCTGGCAGATGCTGTGCTTTCGTTCCTGGTCACTGCCAGGAGGCCCAGCTCCCAACCCTAGCAGCTTGGCTGTTCCATCCCCTACTGTGTACCGAAACTGCCTTGAAAGGACTATCCAAGCCCCTCCCAGCCGTGCTCCCATTACAGGTCTCTCTCCTGGCTGAGCACAGGCTGTTCTTATATCGCCCAACAGGCCTGGATCCTAGTTGCATGCTGCTCCTTCTCATGTGACCCCTGCACTTATTCCCTTCACCTGGGGATAGGTTCAGTTGAGCTACTACCCCTTTCATGGCCATCTGACCCTGGGACAGCCTGAAACTGGAAACCTGTGCTCGAACAGTAACTGTTTGCTAGGAAAGGTGCTGAAGACACAATGGAAGAGGAAATCCTTTGGACTGGATTGAAATTATTCCAAAGGAAAGTGAATGAGAGAAAATGTCCAGCGTTACCCTCCTAGCGAAAGAAAAAAATTAAGGTCAGAAAGGACTGTTCTGTCCATCTTCTGTGTAACACAGGCCCTAGAACGGCACCGAGCGCTTCCTCCAGAAACCCATGACATGTGACTGAGCCAGAGCACGCCTTCTGGAAAGACATCAACATGCATTAGAGCCAGCTGGTCAGAAACAATCTTTCTTCTGCAGTGACGTGAAGTTAAAGGACACAGAGAAGAAGAAAACCTCGACTTGGGTTTTTACTGGAGCTGAAGCAGAGAGGCCAGGACAAACACGGCTAGGGCCCAGGACTGACTATCAGCAGATCTGCTGTTTTCTATTCCTGGCTTTTTGACCATGAGAGAATCTCTTTGCTTCTGTGTGCCTCAGTTTCCACAACTATAAAATAAAGCTACTCAAGGTTCTGTTTTTTTCTCTCCTGTTTTTCAAGGCGGGACACTTAGATACATTTGGGGCCTGTCTACGCTACCGGTCTAGAGTGTCTTTTTGTAAGCTGATGACCCCCACATGTTGTTCAGAAGCTATGGATGACACAAGCTCCGAAGTTTGTTCTCTGCTTAGCCCCTCTGGCACAGCTGGGCTGGGCGGCCTTTTCTCGCTGTGCTGTGTAGAGCAGGTTCTGGGCACTAGGGATATGAAGAGGCTCTCGGGGACTAATTCTTGAAAATCAATATCAATGAACTGCAACCCAAATAAAAATCACTGCTGCTAACATTGGTGGGTGATAAAATAGTAGCAGAGTGGTAACTAATGATGAGGACAGGGCAGTGACACAGAGAAATCGGATCCCTTGATAAAGTGGAGCCATTCAAAGAAAACAAGTTGGAAAAGAACCAAAGGAAGGGTCCTATAGCTAGCAACAAAGCATGCAGGCCACACCTACAGAATGGGGAAGTGTATCCAGGAAAGCACTGACTGTGAAGAGGATTTAGGGGCCATGCTAGGCAAGCCATTCAACATAAGCACCCAGGGTGATGCTGTGGTGAACAGGGCTAAAGCCATCATTAGATGTATGAAAAGAGCAGTGAGGCACAGAGGGAGGTGACACACCATGAGGAAGACTGATCATGGAATCCTGCATCCAGTTTTGGCGTCCACCTTTGAAAAAGCATTTTGAAATCTTGGAGATGGGGCAGCAAAAAACAATGAAACGTTTTGAGGGCTGGAGAAAAATGCCTGCGAATGAGCTATTGAAAGAGCTCAGCCTGTTTAGATAATAAAAAAGATCGGGAGGTGACGTCATTGAAGTGTTGAAGTGACTTCATGGAGAGAAAATATCGGGTATTAAAGGGCTCATTAATCTATCAGAGAAAAGCATAACAAGACCCAGTGGCTGGAATCTCAAAAGAGACCAATTCGTATTCGAAAGAGGGTACACATATTCAACCGTGAGGATGAATCACCAAAGGAACAAAGTAAAAAGGGAAGTGGTGGGAATTCCCCACCTCTTGATGTCTTCTAATGAAGACTAGATGGCTTTCTGGAATGTGTGTAGTCAAAAACTAGCTCCTATGCTATACAGAAAGCATGTGATATGCAGGGGGTCGGATGACATGCTCTAATTGTCTCTTCTGTCCATAAAGTCTGCTAATTGATGAAAAACTGAGCGTAGCATGGGGAGAAACCTCTGATGTTTTACTGTGTTCGGCTTGAGCCCACATGAGTGCTCATTGCTTGGGGTGATCCAGGGGAAGCAGCTGAAACATCCAATGTGGCTGGACGGGGCAGGACATCAGCACTGCAGGGGAGGGGTGGGTGTGGCAGTGACATCACAAGGGCCTTTGGCAGGACCTCAGCCTATTGGACAAAGGTGGTGGGGAGGCGATGACCTCACAGAGAGATCTTGACATCAGCCAGGCAGGACAGGGGTGCAGGACAGGGGCAACCTCGGAGATCCCTGTGGCTTTGCTTCAGCACGTCTCCTTCTCGAGGTCTCTCCTGGAGGACTGAGAGAGCATTCACTTGCACGTACGTGAGCGCAAGGAGGACCCTCTTCGGAGTTTTCTCCTTTTCTTGTAGTGGTTTTGCTTGAAAACAGACGTCCCTGTATAGAAGGTAAGAGCCTCGGAGAGGTTTGGAACCTGTTTAGTCTGATCCATGAAGTGCCGGCTGATTTTTAGGAATGGAAAACACTAGATTGTGGGGGCAGCATTTTATTTCCGACCTAGGACTTTGTCCCTCAGAATTACTGGGGACATTGGGGTTTCTCCTTTTTGTTTTCCCTTTTCCTCTGTCCCTCCTACCTTTCTCTTCTTGCTTCCTTTGTCCTTTTCCTCTGCTCTCCTCCCACCACCAGGAGCTCTGTGGGTGGAATGGGGGCCGGGGGGGCGGTTGTGGGAGGCCCTCACAGAGAGGTGAGACTGGACTAGTGCTCCGAGAGTGATCCCCTCGGTGGTGACCAGGGCCATTCTTTGGGCTATTTGATGAGAACCCTTAGCCTCCCACCCCTCAAAGTCCCAACCTTGATTGGCTGAGGAGGGGGCTATTGACAGGGAGGAAACTCTGGTCTTTGTTGTTCTCTTTTATGACCAAGCAAAGAAGTCACAACCAGTTAGATGTTTGACCAATGTTGACGCTGCTCTCCATTCATTGTCTCGGAGCAGTTCATGATCCTCTCGAACATTCCAATTCTTCTGAAATAATTGCTGAATAATTACTATGAACAATTGTTGGTCTGTAGCTCATTTGAGAGCAATTCTGCTACTGACTGGCTGCATCAGCTAAGACAAGTCACTGCTCCTTTCTCAGCCTTCGTTTCTCCTTTTGTCAAGTACGAAAAACAATCCTCTCTCACCTACCTCGCCATGGGTGGATGCTGGGGATCCACTGAAGAGTGTCACTCGGAGCAGTGCAGACTAGGGGGTGTCCTATCACACTGAGCCATAGCAGATTATGACCTAATATTCGATTTCATTTGTATTTTATTGTTATGAAATTGTGAAAAGCAGCAACTACTTAGCTCAGACTGAAGCATCTCGTCCAATTTTCTAGAGCATAGTGTCTCCCCTTTGTGTACGATGAGACAGTTTAATGCGCTGTGTCTGACAGGAGATGCTCTTGTTTTGCAAACAAATATTTTTGCAAAGAATTTTCCTCCTACTTGTTACGATTTCAAGAAACAAAGTGGTTTCGTCTGAATGGATTTTCTGACAGAAAACGGTTTCCATGCAAATGTTCACACCTTATTTCCTGGGCTTTATCCCTGCCTCCCGGGGGGTTGTTGTCTGTTAGTTAGAACAGGAGTCAGGACTGTTGTCTTCTCTTTCTGGCTCCGTCACCGCTTTGCTGTGTGACACCTTGGGTAGGTCCAATGGGAACAGGGTCAATTCTCTAACTCCAGGCAGCAGTGAGCCTGGGTGAGATAAGGGATGTTAAGGCCGTCTGCGAAGGAGAAAGGGATGTTTCCAGGAGCTGAATGTCAAGAACTCTAAACTTTGCTAAAATGGCTAGTCTCGAGAAACAAGAACTAGTTGGGGCCAAACTTTAACCATTGTCTTTTTTAAAGGCCATTCAGGGATGTGAGTCCCAGAGAGCCATAGAGAGGGGGAGCAACTTGCCCAAAGTCCCACAGATCAAGAGGCAGCAATGGAAGCAGGAGTGACCCTCCCTCTCAAAGGCAGGGGGACCAGACATTAGGGCCTGGTTGCAATTGCCAGCTGTGGGAGGGAGTGTGCGGCAGTGGTTAGTGAAGGGGTCCATCCATGGCTCTGACACTCAGTGTGACCCTGAGCTGGTAGCTGAGGCCAGTTTGCTATCAATAGGGTTGGGGTCCCATGGCTACAGCCCAGCGGGGTTGGGAGACTCCAGGAAGGTGTGTAAAGTGCTGGGATGTCAGGATCCTGGAGGCGCTGTCACCCCCGCCCTAGGGCAGTGCTCTGCACCCCCCTGTTGCTGGCTGAGTTTCTCCGTCCCTTGCAATAAGACAGACTCTTGTTTTCACAGCCAGTCGATCGCCCTCGTGTCATCACCCTGCCTGCTGGCTGGGCAGGGTAACTCCTGAGGTCACCACCATCTCCAGCCTGCCTTGGGCTTGGAGAGTGAGGAGGAGGGCGAGGGACGTCTGCTGACCCTGAACATCCGCCATCCATCATCCCATCACTGAGAGCAAGTGAGTGGCATTCGGGTTCCTCCATGTCTTCCCCTGTCTGTCTGGGGAGAGGAGAAACAGGGGGAGAGACTATCTCCAAAGGGGGATTTCATCTGCCAACAGCCCCCAAGAGCCCCTCACTCTTAGACCGGGCAGGGGCTTCTCCAGAGCCGTCTCCAGTGTGTTTGGAAAGGTTCCAGCAATGGGGCTCCCAGCCCTTCCCTTGTGGGACACTGTTCCCCAGGCTGAGAGTCTCTGACCTGGGCCAGACCCTGTGAGCTGCTGAGCATGGAAATCAATGGGGAACGAGGAGGGCCCTGGTCTTCCTGTGCTCAGGGTCTTTGTGACTTTGACATGGAGAATGGTTTCGCAGGAGAAGTCCGGGCTCCTGGGTTCTGTTCCTTCTCTAGCCTGGGTGGGAGAGTGGCCTGGGACGACAGGAGGGTGCTGCTTGTCCAAAGTAACCAATGGTCTTTGGGACTGACCCCCTTCTGGAAAAGGATGAGACTTCCTGGCTATTGCAGCAGCAGGGATTAAGAGGGGGAACGTTGGGAGCAGATCATGCAATGAACTCCTGCCCATGTGTGTAGATGGCACTCCCTGCACTCCTGTGGGGGCAGAGGGGGCTGGTGTGGTTGGAGCAGGTAGGAGGAGGGACGGAAAAGGCCCAGGAGTGAAAGGCTGCCTTGAGCCCAGGCTCACCCCTGCTCCCCGCTCGGTTCCAGGATGGCCAGGCTCCTGCGGATGGTCCGGAGGAAGGCTCTGCAGGTGGCCCCAGAGCCTGAGGGAAGCAGCTGCCACCTTCCCAAGGGGCAGAGCAAGCCCTGCGTCCCCGCTGGCGGGGAAGCAGCTCCCGTCCAGGCCAGACGGCGGAAGTGCCCGGCCTTCTGGAAAAGGAACCTGGCTCCCGGCGCAGGCGCCGAGCTGGGAGAGGCCCCGACCAGGCCCCAGTGGAGCTGGCCCAGGCTGCGGTTTTGCAGACAGGACCCAGCCCAGGAGGGGCGCCGGGCAGGGTGGCTCTGGGGCTTGTTGTGTGGGCAGCAGCGGCCCCAGGAGCCCAGCCCTCCTTCCCATCAGGAGGCATCGCCCTGCCTGGTCTCTGAGGCCCTTCCAGCCCCCGCAGGCCAGGAGGGGGAAGGTCTCTGTCCCAGCACCGGCAGCTCAGCATGGGACAGCGGCAGCACCTGGGCCTCTGGCAGCAGCCAGGCCGATGGAGGCCACTGCTTTGTTCCAGGTGAGGAGCCAGGCTGGGCTGAGGGAGGGCTGAGGATGGGATGTGAACACCCTGGGCCCAGACGCTCTCCCAGGGATACGGGGGAGGGGTCCCCAGCCCAGCTGTCTGGCCTGAGTCACGCGAACCCCACGGACAGCAGCAGCCGTCACACAGCTGCCCCTTCCGCACAGGGACCTGGGGGTGGGGGCGTGAAGAGCTGCTGCCACGTTGGTCCTTGCTGCTCCGGGCGGGGGGAACAGGCACCTCCCCTGGAGTCCTGGCCAGTGGAGGGGGGGCTCTGATCTGGGCTTCTGAAGCTGTTGGGGGCTGAAGGCATCCCTGAGAGGGAGGTTTGGGGCCCGATCTGCCCTGGGTGCCTGAGGTGGGAAGGGGGGTCTTGAATCCTGCTCTGCCCACCACGTCCCTGTCCTTCCCTCCCTGGTGCAGGGACCCCCCTGGATTCGGAGCAGGTGGACATGGCCGAAGATGAAGCTGCTCTCAAGGTCATCCGAGAGCAGCTCCAGTGCAGAGATAAGGTACAAATGTTCCCCACCTGGGCTGGAAGCAAGATTGCCCTGTCCCTTCCCAGCATCTCCACCCCCTGCTGAGGGTCTTGTCCCTCCTGATCCACCACCCCTAATGGGGCCCTTTTACATCCATGATGGGGGACCCCCAAGATGGGGGTGTTTGTCCCACAACAGCCGAGGTCGTCTCCCCCCACAGGCACTGTCCCACTTCCTGATCCTGCTTGTGTAGGAGTGGTGGGGGATTTGGAAAATGGGCGGGTCCCCACAATCCCCCACTGAGGCCTGAGCCCTGGAGCTGGTTTGAGTGGGGCAGGAAGGTCCCTAGCTAACAGGTTCTCTCTCCCTATACCCCACTCCTGGTGGGTCCAGGATGAGGGGCAGCAGCTCCTGTTCCTTCAGGCCATCTACCCCGCATGTCTGGCTGCACGGGAGAGAGGGGAGGACACGCTGGAGCCGCGCTGCTGCAAGGCGGCTGTGGTGAAGAGGATTGTGGTAAGTGAGACATGCCATACGGCAGCTGGAGGGAGGAGAGAGACACGGGATTGGCAGGGGTATGGCCGGGCTAATGGGTGGGGGCTGGGTGGTGTTGGAAGGGGCAGCAGAGGGCAGGGATTGCTGGGGCTGAAGACTTGGGAGAAGAGAAGGGAGAAATTGTGAGATTGGTCAGTAGTAGGCAGGGGGGGAATTGTGGGACTGGAGGGCCGCTGAGAGTGGGGGCCAAGGAATCACATGGTCCCAGCTCGGTCGTCGGGATGGGGCTGAAGGGGCAGTTTTGAGAGGGAGGAGGAGAGAAGGGGATTGGGAGTGAGCTGGGCAGGAATCTGGGAAGGGGAACAAGTCTGATGGGCAGGAAGGAATGGGAGGAGCGGGAGGTGGTGGGGGATCCTGCTGGCCATGTGGGGCACTGGCTGTGTCATCTCCTCAATGGGAGGTGTGAGTCGGGCCTGAATCTCAAATGCTCCTTTGTCTTCTTCACATCTCACAGGAGCTCATCGAGGAGCTTCCAGATGACTCGTCACCCAGCGCCGTCCTCGCCCACTCCCTGGCTGCAGTGGGCAACCTCTGGTACCGAGACAGCCCCACCCCCTCCCCTCACCCCAGTGCTGCTCAGGCCCAAGGCTGGGAGTCACCGTCACTGTCCCGCCCAGGTCACCTCCCAAGAGTGGCGCCTCTGGCAGAGATGGTGGGGTGGGAAGGGTCACTCTCTCCTGGCAGGGCTGTTCTTTTCACTCCCATAACATGACAGGGGCCGTGGGGAGGGGCTCACTCCCGGGCTCAGCTACAGGAGGGGCAGCAGGCTCCAGGGAACAGGAGCTATTCCTGTCCTGCCACTGTCTGTCTGGGACACCTTGGTCTTGTCATTCCCTAGCTAAGTGCCTCAGTTTCCATTCTCGCCAGCCTGTGCCTCTATCCCTGTGGCTTGGTGTCCGTGTTGGCGACAGACCCACCCCCGTACTGCACAATCTAATAGCAGCTCCTCTCTCTTGCCAGCACCATGAAACCTGCCCTGGAGCCAGCCCTAGAGACCCACCTCTTGCGAGCTGCCCTTCACTCCGTCTTCACCCTGGGCACGGAGAAGGACACCACCGACATCCAGGTACCTCCTCCTCCTCCATCCTCTTACTTTTCCAGAGTGGTCCTTGGTCCCTGCTCCCTTCATTCGCTGGAGCTCCAGATTTAGAGGTGGGGTAGCGGAGATGGAACAAGCTGCAGGGTTGGATCCTTCCCTCCAGCAGGGAAGAAATTACCCCTCCCTGGGGGATTTCTTTCTTTCTTTCTTTCTTTCTTTCTTTCTTTCTTTCTTTCTTTCTTTCTTTCTTTCTTTCTTTCTTTCTTCCATAAGCTGTGTTTTGCCCAGAAGCCCAGCTTCCATGCATAGCAACTTGGCTGTTTCCTACTCTTCTGCCTACAAGGCCCTCTGCAGAGACCTGCTAAGCTCATGGATCAAAGGTCCAGGAGTCATGAATTCTTGCGAATTGCCTGCAGTGGGATGTGAAGGAGAGAGGCCAGGAGATGTGTTTGGGAGTCTCCCCAGTGCTTCCCAGAGACCCCTCTTCCCATCCTGTGGCAGGTGTAGGCCCAGGTTCCCTAACTCTGACCCATGCTTTGCAGGCTCTGCACAAAGTCATCCCAGAGGTCCTGGATGCCATGCTGGGGAACCTGCTGGCAGAGTCCCCAGACACAGACAGGCTCCACTTCATCTTGGAGGTGAGCCCCATTTGACCGTAACTCTTTGGGGGACTGGTAAGGAGAGACTGGAAGATCCATTTTCTACTCTGTCCTCCTAGCTGGGTCCCCAGTGGGCCGTCCTTGGTTGGGGAGCTCAGTGCAATGCAGTGTGAGGTCCTTCCTTCTTGAGGGACAGAGGAAAGAGCTGGGACTTCAAGCCAGAGCTCTGCCTGGTTCTGCTGAGCACTAACCACAGGGCTCCTGGCTGTCTTGAGGAGTGAGAGTCTGAAAACCCACCCTTCCCCCACCCCTCCACCACACACACCGCATGAGATTTGGGAGACCGTTCTCAAAGAAGAGGCACAGGTTCCTTCCTAGAGAAACAGGAGGATCCCAGGGAATCAGCCCTTCCCTCTGATCTGCTCTGAAATTCCTGGGGGGATTGTGTTCTCAGTCACTCCCTACATTCCCGCAAGGATTTTCGTAGCAGGGAAGGGCGGAGGGTTCAGTCTCCTTTCTGGTGAACTGTTCAGGAATCAGGAGTTCTGGGAGGATGGGACCAGCCCCAACCCCGAACATTGTCCCAATCGAGAGAGACGCTGACAATTTGTGACCTGAAGGGTACAAGCTGCGTCCTGGGGGAAAGAATCCCCTTCTAAAGGTCTGCCATCAATGACTCAGCTATTCCCCCCTGCGCAGAATGTCTCAGGCCCCTGGGGCTGGGGGCGTGGGGCTCATTTGCAAAGCAGGTGCACCTGGCCACTGAGTCTGACCTGCCTCCTTTCCCCACAGCATGTCAACTTGTGGGTCGTGTCCAGGGTGTCCCAGGAGCGAGCCAGGGCTATCAGGAGCAGCACAGCCCTGCTGAGATACACAGTCACCCTCCCTGAGTTTGACGTAAGTGAGCTCCGAGCCCAGCTTGCTGGCTCCAGGCGGAGGCGGGCTGGCTCCAGCGGGCTGCAGGATCTGCTGCTGCTGGGGCTGTGGCTTAGGAGGGTTCTTCATGGGGAGGCAGAGTCAGAGCAGGGACTGAACTAGGCTTGAGTCAAGTTCTTCTTGTCCTGGTTCAGTGTTGTCCCTGGGCCTTTAAGGGGCCCAAGCTCCAGCCCCTGCTTGGCATCCCAAAGCAGCTCCGGGCTCCCTTGGCAGCAGAGCAAATGAAGGGTCGATCTCAAGCTCCTCTCTCCCAGCATCTCCTGCAGAGGGGCTAAGGGGAAGGACCCCTCTGGCCCAGGGGGGGCAGGAAGCTGAGAGGAAAATGCTGATGGGGTCCCCTCTCCTCTCCCTTCCATTAGATCTCAGCTGAGTTCCCTAGGATGGGTCACCATGTGGCCCAGCTGGCTCTATTTGTCAGCGATCCAGACAAGGACATCAGCCGGCAGGCCAGGGAGGGGACTTACCGGCTCTACCAACTGCTGCTCCAACAGAGGGGTAAGGAACCCAGCTGGGACACGGAACCCAATAGGGGACTATGAGTGACCACAGGTGGATAATGGGACCCCAGACCAGTTGTCTCAGACTGACCCCAGCTGGAGGACAAGTCTCTCTCTGCCTCTGTTCTTCTCCACTCCACTGTGCAGCCACCAATGGGGTTGGAAGGACACAGAAACTGCAACCAGAATGAGAAAAGTCTCTCTCTGTCTCTCTCTCTTCCAGGGCTGACCATACATGATGCGGAAGATCTCTGGTGCTATGACTGGCACCAGGACAGAAGGCTCTTGGGCTACAAGAATACAGCCAGAGTGGGGGAGGTAAGGGCACTGTGCCAGGGCATGACACAGCTCAGGGAGTGTGGCTGGCTGGGTTCCCTGCAGCAAATGCCTCCTGGAGACAGGAAAAGAGCCCACTCCTTATTTCCAGCTCAGAGTTCCTCATCCAGCAACCAGTGGGACAGGCTGGTGCTAAAGGTCCCACATTGGAACCTCGCTAGTTGCCGTGATTTGAGTGTCTTACATGGCTGCATTGCTACGTGGCATAAGGAGGATCCCCGGGTGGGTGAGTTAAGATAGGATTATGGCTCTGGGTGTTTCTGTACTCCTTGACCTCCTGGCTGATCCCCAAGTGTCTGAGAGGAGAGCCCTGAGTCAGTCAGTCACGATTGCTTGATCAGACCCTTGCTTAATTCCCTGCACCCTCTAGAAGCAGAGAAAGGATGTGGGCTTTGCCCAATTCCATTGCCGGTCAGGAAGCGGAATGCCTCAACCTGGGAACTGGGTAGGGGACAAAGTGAGCTCCAGAGCCAATATGGACCACATGCGCCTCCCTCATGTCTCCAGACCCGGCCAGGGAATGGCAGAGTATCTGGACCTCAGCCACTGTTCCAAAGAAGCACATTGTCACTGAGCCAAGTTGCGGCTACTTGCTGCACAAGTAGAAAATCCAAGACACCCCCCCGCCCCCGTCTCACAACTGTGGTGAGAATATCCAAACCTTCGAACACACCGTAACACAGTGCCCCCAGCCTGGAGTCAAAGGTGAAATGGGTGATTTCCACAACATCACAGAGGAGGCCTTGGAGTGGCTCCTGGATTGACAAGGGCATCGACAGAACGCTGCTCCAGAGACGCCCCGTGAGAGAGACTGTGTGAGCTTGTCCCGCCTCCCACAAGCTGAATTGCTGCAGCAGAAGAAAAGTCTCCGAGGAGCGTCTGGGATGGGGACTGGGCCATGAGTCTCCTTGTCCTTGTCAGGCTGCAGGTTGGATTCCCTGTGAAGAAACCAAGGAGCTGCAGAGGCCATTCCCAGCGACAAGAGAAATCACTACGCTGCGGGGAAGAGACCTTTGGTCTGTCAGCTCCAACTCCCTCGCCCCCCACAACACACGCACACTCCTCTAGCCGCTGAGGTGCAGGAGATCTCTCTGCTGGAAGCAACACAGGGTCCCCTGTGGTCTCTGTGCCCTGCACAGCAGAGTGGGCCTGCTCACACACATTAGAGATCCATTTCCAGCCCACCCTGGCCCCTGCCATAAATTTCCCTCCGGAAAGAGCCACTGGAGGCTTTGGTCCCTAAGCATCTGCGACCTCTTAATAAAGGGGCTTCCCTGAGCCCTGGAAGCCTGAAAGCCTCCTGGGGAATGAAGTGCCTTGGCCACAGCAGCTCTCTTCCCCGCCCTTTGGGGCACTAGAGGCCATTGTACGGCCAGGACTTGGAGACTGGCTGTGGGCAATCTGCTCGAGCCTCGTGTCCTCTTGGTTTTAGGTCTTTGGAAAATTCTTCTCCATCGGGCAGAAAAGATCCTTCCTGCAGACAGCAGTGCTGGCCATCCACGACCCCCTGCTGCGTGTCAGCCAGGCTGGGCTGGTGCTCGTCTACTCCCTCCTGGGGGAAGCCCAGCAACTGATGGGGGACACGGTAAGCAGCTGCAATCGACTCAGGAGCTTGAGGTGGGGGCCAGGGCCTCATTCCCATCCTATCGCCATTTGCTTGCCTGGTGGCAAGGAGCCTAGTGGGGACTTCTGGACTTCATGGACTTCTGTTCTTAGGATGTGGTGCTCTGCTATCACTCCTGGGAAGGACAGGAGAGTCCCCTAAGTGCCCTCTGGGAACCTTTCCTGCCCCACAGAGCTGCACCCATTTCCCAATAGCCTAGTGTCCATGTCACCCGAGCCACCATCGAGAGTTGCTCCCTTCCCTGGCAGCCTGGGAGGCCAAGGACTGACTGGTGCTGGCGACTGAGCAGGAAGGGCTGAGGCACATGGGCGTGGGAAGCTGGTCTTGCTGCTGGTAGGGCTGGACCCGCTCTCGAGAGATTGGGAGGATTCAGTCAGCAGGGGCTGCTGACCTGCCCCGTTCCCCAGGGCTGCCATCCTGTGGCTTCAGCTTTTGTCACTGGGGTGACTTGGGGAAAGGTCTCAACCTCTCCCCATCCCACTTCACTGCTGCCAGAATCCCTCCTGCCCCCCGCCACCCTGCTAGAGCCCCCTCCCTGCCCTACCTGGGTGGGGATGGAGGTGGGGGTGGAGGAGAGGGTTCTAGGAACTTGAGCGGTGTCCCCAATTGGGCTGGAGGTGGAACAGCTGTCAGGGGCACGGATGGGGAGGTGGCAGGAGTTCAGCCGACAAGGAGGGGGGTTGGCACTGGAGGTCACTAGAGAGGACAGCAAGCCTCCATCCTGGGGGTCGGGAGGGTGAATCCACCACTCAGACATGAGCAGCTGCTGGGTGGAAATGATGGTGCTGATTCCAGGTGCCCTTCATCCTCCCTGATCCCTGGGGAGTGTCTCCGTCTCTGACATGTTCTCGTTCCCCTGAAGCACGAGGATGTCACAGCCAAGGTCATGTGCCAGCTTCACATCATCAGGCACTTGCACCAGATGCCCGAGGTGCTGCAAGGGCTGTGGCTCATCTGATGCTCTTCAAGGTTCCCCTCCCTGTTCAGCAAGTCCCGCTCCCTGCTGCAGGTACTGCTCTGTCTCACTGTAAATGGGGGACTAGTGGAAGAGGAAATGGAGGCCCCTGGCACTCACAGAAATTCTCTCCCCTCTCTGTGGAGCCGGGTCCTTCCCTCGGCTCCCCAAATTCCTTCATCTGGGGCAGGAGCTCTTTCCCTCACACCCATACCCCTCCCCTCTTTCCTTGATCTCACCCCCATCCCATTCTCCGTGCTCCCAGGTAGAGATCTTCCTGCCCCATATGGCGCTGAAGGACCTTTGTGTCAGAGCTACAGACTGTCTGCCCAACTGAAGCTCAGGAAGCTCCACATTTGAGGAGGTGAGGATGGGACAGAGGCTCAGGGCTAGCTTCATCTCCTTCCCTTTATTCTTCCTTTGGCCCTTCTCTGGGCTCTCAGAGTCTGACATGAAGAGGAGCCTCCTCCCCCCGTGTCTTGTAGGCCGTGGGGTGTGTGACAGCCTCCCAGATGGGTGCAGTCAGAAGATGAACCACCTCAGGGAGCAGTGCGGGCAGGTCCCTGGTCCGAGGAAACCAAGCAGCAGTAGTTCTCAAAGAGGCTGAGAGGGAAGACCCCGCTCCCTCATGGAGGTAAGAGTCATTGACTTCTTTGGGCATCTGGGTTTCTTGGGGGAGAAATGGGATCTCTGCTGCATAGCCTGGCTGGGAGCTTCCCCCATCCCTGGGACAGAGACATCTCCATCAATGTGCCACCCTTGTTCTTTTCCTAGCAAGAGACTCCGCAGAGAACTCCTCAAACCTGTTCTCCTGGGAGCATTTCTGGGAGGAGGCTCCCATCCCTCAGTTTCCAACTGCATCATGCAGTCTCTTTCACCTAACATCTCCGCTCTCCAGCTCCACTTCCCGCAGCAGGACAAACGGACCTTCAGCTCCTAGAGAACAGACTCTGACCTCCTTCTGATCAGCAATGGGGTTTCACCATCCCCTCAGCAAACCTGTCAGCTGGGCTGGACCGGATTTGAAGGAGGAGGGTATCTAAGAGGGTGGCTTGGCCTATGGTTGCCTAGCCTGGGGCTAGGCCAAATTGATGACCAAGTGAGCCCCCCACCTGAGAGGAAACAAGGGGAAACAGCAGCAAAAGTCCAGAAGCAGAGCGAGCTGTTCAGTCGACGGCCTTGGGCCAAACCCTGGAGTCCAGGGTAGGACCGGCTTCTCTCACCGTCCCTAAGGAAGGAGACATAGAAGACCCTAGAAACCCAAGAAGGGCAGGCCGAGCCGAAATCAGGCTGAGAGAGAACTCCCCACGAGGGTGGAAGGCCTTGTTTCTGTTCAAGACATTTTTGGACTTTGTTTGGAAGGAGCAGGACCCAGGAAGGAGTGGAGTAAAGGACAGTCACCTGGTTGGAGGGCTGAGTTCCCAGCCAACAAACTGCAAGAGTGAGTCTCAGCGGGGTTGCTAGCCCAGCGAGAAAGCGGTGACCCGAGGCCTGGCCAGCATCTATCGGTAAGTGAACTCTGGTACACACCTGCTTCCATTCTGGAAACAGCCTGGTATTGGAGAGTGGGTGGGGAGAGCAGGGAGGTGGGAGGGGTTCCTGAGGCTGGGGTGGGGAGGAAGCTGTGGGGCTGGGAGGGGAAGGACATGGCCCAGCTTGTGGGAGGGATCCTGCTGGCTGTGTCTGGAGCCCTGTGTAGCCTCTTCTGTGGGAAGTTCCCATGGATCAGTGGGGCCTGAATCTCTCCTGCTCCTTTGGTCTCTTTGGGCTTCACAGGAGATGTCTGGTGAACTGCCCTTGGACTCTGGGCCCAGCACCGCTCAGAAATTATTCGCTACCTTCAGAGAGACAGGGCACAGCTCAGCCTGTTGGGTAGGCTGGAGACTCACACTTCACTCAAACACACAACCCTGAGGTGCTTTGGGAAGCACAGTAACAAAGAAGAGATTTAAGTGAAACTAAGCAAGAGAAAGAGACAAATTTCAAACAGACAAACAAAACACAACACACTTTGTAGTGACTTAAACTGAATCTTAACAAGTCACAATCTTTGCCTTAGCAGTTTCCAGACTAACATCTCAGCTTTCCTAACAGACCTTCTTTGATGTCCCTGTAGGGTACAAAACTTCTCTGTCGAATCCGCTGATTTGATTGCTTCGTCTTGTGGTTTCAGACCCTCTGTTCTCCTTCTGGGCTGCCTGGACCCTGACTGTAACATCTCTCTGGCCCAGCCTCTTACAAAATGTGTGCTGCAGCCAGCCCAGCGCAGGGAGCAGTGGGGACAGATGATCTCATCCTGTCAGACCAAGAAACAAGGGTCCCATTGAGGCTTAGATGGAAGATCCCAGGCATCTCCTTGAGGTAAGAACCATCCACTTTTCTGGGCACTTGGGGCTGTTGCAACAAAGAGGGGGCTCCTGTTCCATAGCCTATTTGTCATCGTGACTGTGTTTTTTTCTTCTCAGAGGATGCGTCCGGGACCCTGGAGACTGTTTCGTGAAGGAGGTTTGAGCGGGGAGAGATCACTCACTGTCATTAACCCGGGTCTGCAGGGTTCCTGGGAGCAGCCACCCTCCAGCACGCCACCTGGAAGCCTAGGAAAAACTGCTTAGCTAGGACTCACGAAGTCCAGACCCAGTTTGAGGCTCCTATTGGCAGAGTCCCAGAGCAGCTAATCGGCCCCCGGGACCTCCTTAAACCAGCAGCAGGAAGAAGAAGCTGTCTGAACACCCGAGCTCCTCCCCAGCTCTGGACTGTGTGTTGGCTGTTCCTGCTCCCACTCCCCAGGCTTGACTTCCTGGCATGCGGACTCGGGGTGACTCATCTGACTTGAGGTGCTGAACACAATTTAGTCTTTTGCTTCTGCTCTTCCAGTGTCCTGACCCAGCTGACTCTCGACTCCTGTCTCGTGAGTGTGGACTCTGCCTCTGACCACTAGGTCTGGCTGCCCATGACCCGGCCGTGACACTGACTTTTCTACATTCCTCCAGTGCCCTTTTCTGCTCTCCAGCTCTGCTCTCCCAGCAAGACACACCGATCCCTTGGCTCCCAGAGTCCTGCTTGCCTGCTAGTCAAGGGCACAGGGGGAGTGCTTTTCTTGCCCCCTCCCCTACCACAGCTGCTCTTCCTTGGGGACTCTCCCTAGCGCAGAAGAGAATCCGTCCTGGCAGCAATTCAGGAAGTCACGGAAGGGACGGTCTGCTCAGCTCCCTCTGCAATGCCGCTGCCCGAGACCATTACGAGTGGATGCCCAGTGACTGCGCCGGCAGCTCCTTGAGAGACTGCTGGGGGCAGGGTAGTCGTGTTTCCCGGTGACCGCGGGAAGCCATGCGAAGAGTGCGGCATTGAGGAGACTCTCCTGCTGTCCCAAAGGGTTTCTGTTCTCCTGCATGGTCAGACCGTGGGGCCAGGTTGCAGAATGGGGAAGAGCTGGTTGGTGATGAGTCGGAGGATTCACCATAGAGGTGGCAGCAGCTGCAGATCCTGGAGTCCCTGTGGTCGGGTTACCATGCATCCGGATTTTCCCGGACATGTCCGGCTTTTTGGGTTTTAAATCGCCCTCCAGGAGGAATTTGTAAAACTCTCCAAAGGGCTGGGATTTCCCTCCCAATGCAGCACTCTGGGGTTGGTGGTGGTGGGGGGAGCTGCGTGCTCTGCGGGGGAGCGCGGCACTGTGTCTGGCTCCGCACCCCAGACACACTGCTCTGACCAGCAGGGTACCGGGCCCGGGGGTCTGGAGAAGGGGCATGGGGTCCCAAGGGGCAGTCAGGGGACAGGGAGCAGGAGGGGTTGGATGGGTCAGGGGTTCTGGGGGGAGCCTGTCAGGGGGTGGGCATATGGAGAGGGGTCGGGGGAGACAAGGGACGGGGAGCATCGGGGGTTGGATGGGGCGGAGGTTTGGGGGCAATGTCAGGGGCAGGGAGCAGGGGGGGTTAGATGGGTTGGGGGTTCTGTGGGGGCAGTCAGGGGATAGGGAGTGGTTGGATAGGTGTGGGAGACCCGGGGGTCTGTCAGGAGGCGGGGGTGCGGATAGGGGGCGGGGCAGTCAGGGGACAGGTAGGGGGGAAGTTCTAGGGGGGCAGTTAGGTTGGGGGCGACAAAGGAGGGGGCAGTTGGAGACAGGGAGAAGTAAGGCTTAGATAGAGAGCAGGGTCCTGGGAGGGGGCGATCAGGGGACAAGGAGCAGCGGGGGTTGGATGGGTTGGCAGTTCTGTGCGTGGCAGTCAGAGGGCAGGAAGTGGGAGGGAGTAGATAGGGGGCGAGGGCTACAACTCTCCTCCCCCCCCCCCCCCCCGCCCCCGGAGTGTCCTCTTTTTTGAAAGTTCAAATATAGTAACCCTACCTTATGGGCCCAGCCTCCATTCCTGAGAGTTCAGGCGAACCTCCCCCTGTTCTCAGGGAGTCTTTGGCTTTCGCGGCTGGGCCTGCCTGCCGAGACAGAGGACTCAGTGTTTCCATCAGGCTGCTCAGTCGCAAATGCAGCCACCCAAAGACGTGAAGAATGGAAGCGAAAGAGCAAAGCTGGACCCTCCTGCAATCAAGCTCCTGCAATCAAGTGAGCCCAGCCTGGGAGAGAGGAGGGAAAGCTCCAAGGTGCCTGCAGGGAGCCAGGGGAGGAGAAATAAATAGTTCATGTTGAATCCTACGGGCTTTGTCTTGTGTGGTGAAGGGTTTCAAATGGGTCTAGTTACTATCACATTCAACTTTACAATCGCTGTGTCTGATTGAAGGGCAGGTCTGGAAAGGTCAGAGGTCACTCGAGGAGCTTCAAGTCTCAGATTCTGTCCCTATTGCCTTCTTTGACCAGCTGATCTCACCACAACACATCCCTCAGGTGGTCGCAGTGGTGAGCTCTTTCCCTCTTTTTCTGGAGTAGCCGCCAGCATGGGGACAGGATACATGTGGCCAAGGAAATGGAGAGGCATGGGGGTCACTTGCAGAGGCATGCAGAGAACTTGCAGAGTTGCCTGTTCATGCAGCTCCTATGGGGGAGCACGGTAGGGTACCGTGCACTCAGGGGCACCATTTCCAATTTTGGTGGTGACGGGGAGGATAATTTCATCATGAATCAAAGGGCTACTTCGGCACCTGAAAACTCTAGTGTTTTGGCAGATAACTTAGCAAAGAGCTGACAGGAACACTTGCCAGACTGCTTTCCGGGGAAGACAGCTATAAGAATGGATCCAGGGAATGGTTCTGTATCTCTGAGCTGTTTGGACACTTTCAGGGAACATTCCCGATGCAAGACAGAGATCCCCAAAGTTATCCTGGGTAACCCTGAGAGACTTTTGGAAAACTAGCAGATCCCACATCTCTGCTGTCACTTTGCACTGACAAACTTGGACTGTCCGAACCTGTTCATGTCTTTTACCTGCTTTAACCTCTCAATAACTTTCATCTATAAAAGAAAGAAAACTAAATAAATGACGTAGTTACACCGATATAGGGCCATAGCGTAAACCCGACCTCAGAGTTGTCCCATTGAAATGGAATTATTCACAGCAGTCATTAAAGTTAAACATGCATGTAAGTGTTTCCAGGGCCGAGATTAAGGCCACAGCGTAGGAGAGGTGCAGACGCAAGAAGAGAAGAGCTGTGCAAAAACTGAAATACCACTTGGAACTTGGCCCAAACAATGCAGCATGACAAATAAACTCATCTTGTTATCCCGTAATAGAGCTGGTTCAAAATGGTTTTACACTCACAATGCAACCTTTTAACTAGAAATGCCACTTTGGATTACATTGATCATTTGAAAAAAGTTCCCTTTTTAAAAAAACATTTTGGATTTCTCTGCCCACTTGAGAGAGAACGTGGAGTTTTTCCCACCAAAACTAAACAAAAATTTGATCATTAAAAACATTTGCAAATAAGTTTGAAGTATATGGGGGGGGGAAGTGGTTTCTTCTTCAATTTTCATGACCCTCCCCACCCCCGCTATTTTTGACCAGTTCTAATTATGAATAAATGTCTGTCTGTCCATGAATGATAAATATGTCTGCTACTGAAACATTTACAAACTACGGCTCTCATCAGGAGCCCTGAGGTCACATTACGTACAGAAACACCCAGGCCTGCGGGGTTCACATTCTCAAAGACATAAACCGTCCCAGGACGGGAATGTCACACACAACACAGCGTGACTGGCCCGGGTTGGTTAGGTGCATGTTTTGCTGTTGCTGGCAAATTGTGCTTTTTTTAGGTGGGGAGGGGACTTATATTTGAAAGGAGTTCTTCATCCTCTCCCACTCTCAGCCAGGGGTGCCGGAACACTTTTTACTGGCCATAACTGTGAGCGACTGGATGAAGAGGGAGAGAAGGGAGCGGGCGGGGGGTTTGGGGGCAAGGGGGGGCATGAAGTGGGGGCTCAGGGAGAAAGGCGGCAAGAGGGGGGGCCTCGGAAAGGGGTGGTTTGAGGGGGCCAGATGTCAAGGAGAAGGGATGGCACAGGGGCTAGGCCACAGTTTGGGTGCCAGCAGCCCCCCCCCCCCCACTTGTAGGAAGTTTTTGCCCATTCTGCTGTCGTCTCAAATAAATTTGTTACAGTAAGAAAACTTTGAGCAACAAGGAGACTCAGAGACCCACAATATAACCGCTAAAATCCTCACCCGCCCCTGGAGCTGGGAAAAAACAGAATTTTCTGGTCACTGGCAATTCAAAAAAAAAAGATGGAAAAAAACTGGTTTCAGGTTGAACAAAACATTTTTCCAAATTTTTGATGAACCAAAAAGCTTTTTTTAAAAAAACCCAAAAAGACCCAGGAACATTTCAAGGGTTGTAACGTTTTGAATTTTTAAAATAAAACTGAAGGACATTTTTAAACAAAAAATTGTTTCAAACTGAAAATTCAAAATGGTTTGTTTGGAAAGTGTCTAAACGAAATGCTTCGACTTTTTAAGAACGGGGGGAGGGGCTGGACGTGAACAATTCAGCAGACTGGATATGAATTCGCAAACTGCTGAATCTAAAATAGGTTTAGATGAAAAGTTTCGCCCAGTCTAGTCCCCACCATTGAGGGGCATCGTAAGAGGGATCAGCTCTTCTAGCTGGTTCCCCAGCCCAAGTCTGTCTCCATTTAATGGGTCCCTCCCCACAACTCCGGTTTAGGGTTGCCAATTTTAATTGGACGTATTCCTGAAGATTTTATCACATGACATAATCTTTAATTAAAAATTAATCTTTAATTCCTGCAGACTCCCGGTCATCCTGGAGGATTGGCAATGCTGCTCCAGTTTCCTGGGCCACACCCGTGTCCCCACCTAATGGATCCCTTCCTCTGGGTTCCTGGGTGAAGCGTCTGTCCTCCATGAGCAGGTCTCCTTCACCATTCTCCAGGGCTGGGTCTCGATTCCTGTTTCTAATTCCCTGGGCCTAGTCCCCGTCCCTGTCACACACTGCGGGGAGCTCATATTCCTGTGAATCCTGCAGACTTCCAGGCTGCTGGGAGGGATGAGTCAGCAGCTTGCTGGAGACGAGTCGCGGGTAGGCAAACACTTTCCCTCTACCTTTTCAAAACCCACATAGGTATAGTGAGACCAGCTCCCCCACCACCCCCACCACTCCACACACCATGAGATGGTTCCAGGACGCTGGCTCTGAAACAAAAGAGAGAGAAAGGCCCCATTACTAAGGGACTCCCTTAAATCATCCCACTGCTGCCATGAGGATCCCAGAAGATGAAGACGTTCCTGGGTTACAGTAAGAGCTGAGTTGGGTCATGTGCACATGGGCACCACTCAGAGCAGCGGGAATGAGATCTCCAGGCTCATTATCCCCATCGGTCAACCTGACGGAGGGAGAAAGGTGAGCCCGGCAAAGCAGCCCCTGTTCCAGAGTCTGGGAACTGGGATTTTTAAGATGCTCCAGGATGGGGTCCCTCAGGTCTTAAGGTTAGAGGGGAAGGTTATGATCATCTACTCCAGTGTCTCCTGAAGCGTGGGGAAGGGCTAGCCATGGTGGGAAGGGTGGGGTTTGAAGACGAGTACATGAAAATGAGGGGGTGGGGTCGCTAACACATTGCTGACGGGTGAGGGACACGATTGGTTTCTTTGCCTTGAGGAGGGGGCTCAGCTTTTAAAAGTTTTGGGAAGAATAATTTAGTCTGAGCCCTGGCATAACCCAGGCCAGAGAACGTCGCCTACTGATTCCTGCACCCAGTCCAGTGATTTATGGCACTGACTTGGCATCGAGAGGGATTTTATCATACGCTGAAATCCAGCTGCAGAAGGGAAAGAGCATTAGAAGCTGAAAGACCCCAGAAGTGGCTCTGGTTTTCTCCTCGAAATAACCACCCGGGGCTGATTTTCCCCAGCCCAGCGCCTTGCAGTCATGCACCCAGCGCCGAGTGAGTTCGGTGTGCAGGCAGGCTCCCAAATCCAGACAGTGGCACTTCACATCCGCTTTGCCCTGGCATCAGGGACTGCCCTGAGCGCCCACCCTGCAAACACTTACGCACCTGAGCCCTCCCACTGCCATCCAAGGCTACTCCTACGGATGGAGTTAAACACGTGGCTAAAGCGTTTGCAGAGGTTCCAAAGAGCTGAGGCTCTGTGTAAAAGGAACATTACTTCAGTTATTCCAATCTTGGGTTGATGAGATGCTCCTGCCCGCCCCCTCCCTTCACAGCTGAGTCTCCCACCCAGTGGTATTCTCCAAGGAACTTCCCACTCCAAGAGGCAGAGGTGCCTGAAGTGGCCATTAGCCTCTTAAGTCCCTTTGTGAATCCAGCCCTAACCGTTCATCGGGACAAGTCCTCAGCTCCCTGCAGCTCTCCCGTTACCCTGGTCACACGGTGCAGGTTTCCTCTCACCCATCAGACTTTGTTTTTAAAGGAAAGCTGAGATGCAGGAGATCAAGGTAGCGCTTCCAATGAACAAGTACCAGGTCGCCCACCCCACGGGATTCAGCCTCGTATGGTCCTTGCTCCAGACCCCCTAACTCTGTGGGTCTCAAGCAGGGGTACACGTATCCCTGGGGTACACAGAGGTCTTCCGAGGAGTAGGTCAACTCATCTAGATATTGGCCTAGTTTTACAACGGGCTACATAAAAAGCACTAGCGAAGTCAGTGCAAACTAAAATTTCAGACAGACACTGACTTGTTTACACTGTTCTATACGCTACACCCTGACATGTAAGTATAATACTTATTTCCAATGGATTTATTTTATAATTGTATGGTACAAATGAGAGTCAGCAATTTTTCAGCAATAGTGGTTGTGGCAACATTTGTATTTTTAGGTCTGATTTTCTAAGCAAGTCGTTTTTAAGTCAGGTGAAACTTGGGGTACGCAAGACAAATCAGACTCCTGAAAGGGGTGCAGTGGTCTGGAAAGGTTGAGAGCCACTGCCCTAACTCACCTCACAGCCTGGGACGTCTTCTCGACTGACGCTCTGCAGGGAAGTTAGAGATGAAGGACAACACCAGAGCCCAGCTTCCCATTAGGGGGAGGGGGAGGAAAGACTCACCCCTGGGCCTTTCCTTGTTACAGGGACCCACAGTGACACGGACTCTCTCTCACTCTGCAGCTTCTCAGGCTCTGCTGCTGGGAACAGCTGCGGGTGGATAAAAGGCAGCCAGGTTCTGTCTGAGACGTGTGCCGCGGAGCTCAAATGGATCTGCCAGAAAGAAGCGGCCGTGATATAAACAGTGCAACTGAGGATCCACATTTGCGTATCTGTAATGTGAAGTACCCCCTGTTTAGTCTCCTGGGTAGGGCCCTACTAAATTCACCCATCCATTTTGGTAAATTTCATGGTCATGAGATTTTTAAAAGTCTTTTAAATTTCACAGTTTTAGCTATTTCAATCTGAAATGTCACCCTCTTGTAACTGTGTGGATCCCATCCCAGAAGAGGGTCAAGGGGGGGGGGGTCTCAAGGCTATTGCGGGAGGGGTGTCACAGTATTGCGACCTTGACTTCGGCACTGCTCCTGGCAGTGGTGCTATCTTCAGAGCTGGGCTCCCGGCCGGCAGCTACGGAGCTTTCTGCTGCTGGGGGAAGGTTACTGGAGGTGACTCTGATCTGGCCCTGGGAGCAGCCCATGCAGGGGACGAGGTCCTGTTCCTCCCCAGCCCAGCCCGAACTTGCAGCTAGAGCCTGGCACACGGTAGGAGCCCCTGCCCAGGACACTCCTAGCTCTGCCCCTCCTCCGTTCCAGGGTCCAGCACTCAGAGGTTAAAAGGGCCTGGAGCTGGCGGTTGGTGGGGTTCCCTCCTGACCACTGCGCTCGGGGCAGTTGCCCGCATCACCCTCCCCGTGAGGTTGGCCCTCCCCCCACCATGCCACCCTCACTTCTGCACTGTTGCTGGCAGCAGTGCTGCCTTCAGAGCTGGGCACCAAACCAGCAGCTGCTGCTCTTTGGCCGCCCAGCTCTGAAGGCAGCGTAGACGTAAGGGTGGCAGTTCTGTGACATATTCCCCCCTCCTCCCCCAGCCAGATTTCACAGGGGAGACCAGATTTCACAGTCTGTGATGCATTTTTCGTGGTCATGAATTTGGTAAAGCCCTACTCACGGGGGGGACTAGGGCTTTAGGCAGAGCAGAACTCTGGGCGGTGCTGGGACTCAGGTGCCCCACGCAGTCACAGTTCCTCTCCTCGGTCCTCCTCACTGGGCTGGGGCCTTGGGGTGTAATTTTTAAGTGCCCCAAACCTGCAGTAAATTAATACCCTGCAATGCTTCCCAGGGTACCCAGGGCTGGGAGGCATCTCGCCACCACCTGCCCTTTGCCGGAGGGAGCCTTGTCTGTGCCTGCCAGGGGTCAGCTCCCCAACTCCACTGGCCACATGCACTTGCTGCTGGGCCTGCAGTCACTGCAGGGTAGCAATAGGCCCACTCTGCCCTCAAGCCCTCTGAGCATCTGTCTGGAGCATCCAGTCCCTGGTCCCCTGGGCACCGGTAGTATTCACAGGTTCACTATTTCCAAAGGAACAGTAACATCCTCGGCCCCAGCTTACCAGCTCCAGCTCAGATCACTGCTCCACTTAACACACAGCGCTGCCATAGGCTCATAGCGAAATCACGCCTCAGTTCAACAAAGCCAAGAGTCAAGTGGAAGTGTTGGAAACAAATGGTTACATATAACAAAGTCATAACATGAGTTCTAGAGCCGAGACTGAACTAACAAGGTATTCTCCTGTGTAACCAAGTACAGCTCACCCGAAATCCTTGCAGCACTTCACAGCCAGGCAGGCTCGGACCCTTCTTTCATGAGACATGCGTACGGTCAGTTTGTCTCCGAGGGGAAGGATCCAGTATGTCTCTGCACACCGAGAGGGATCAGACCGATATTTTGTCTTTATGCTTAAACACGACAGATGGACACACACACAGCCCCCTGCTGTTGAAATCTAGAGGAAGAAACTCTTTTTTGTGGATTTTGCAATCTAATTTTGCACCTGGCTCAGTGCGCAAAGAGACATCCAACATTAGACACACAATACACGGATCTCCAGACAGGGAGGTAACCTCAGTTGCCTCCTGTCTGAAAGGAGCATCTGAGGTACATCACCTCCCGTGACCTGCCTTAACTCCAAGACCTTAAGGGCATCATTGTCAGTCTAGAGGCACAGCTCCTTACATAGTATCCGTACAGAGGTCTTGCTCCGATTATGGTGACCATTGGGCTACTGGCCCTTGATACAGACCTCACATGCCCACTTTGGTGAACTATTATGTAGACCACTGGTTCTCAACCAGGGGTACATGTACTCCTGGCAATATGCAGAGGTTTTCCAGGAAATACATCAACTCATCCAGATATTTACCTAGTTTTAAAACAGGCTACACAAAAAGCACTAGCGAAGTCAGTACAAACTAAAATTTCAGATAGTGACTTGTTTACACTGCTCTATATCCTATACACTGAAATGGAAGTACAAGATTTATATTTCCATTGATTTTATTATATAGTAACAATGAGAACATCAGCCATTTTTCAGTAATAGTGGCTGACACGCTTCTGTATTTTTTATGTCTGATTTTATAAGCGAGTAGTTTTTAAGTGAGGTGAAACTGGAGTTTCACTTTTTAAGTGAGGTGACAAATCAGACTTCTGAAGGAGGTACAGTCATCTGGAAAGGTTTAAAACTACTGATGTAAAGATCAGACCCAGGGGATTCCTGTAAAACCTTCTGTGCTGCCTGCCACTTGGCACCAAGGGGTCCCTGGGTCACATACATCTTTCCCCGAAACTCCATCTCTGGGCAGGCTCAGCTCCTCTCTCCTGGAAGGAGGGAACTGGAGCCAAGGCCGTGCAATAGCGCTGTCTGCAGTGTCTTGAGAGAGTGGCGCCAACCTCAGGGCAGACTGCTGGGAACCAGGGCACAAATCCAAACTGGCTGAGAATTCTAGACATAGATTTCACCAATCAAACATGCAGGGTAATCTCCTCCGGCATGGTAACTGCCTAGCCATGCAGTCCCCTTGGGTACTCCGATCTGTCTCGCAACCCAGGTGAGCCTGCCTTTGAGAGACAGATGGTCTCTTACACTCAGAATCACAACAGTATTCAGGTTACTCCCAGTCCCACAGGTCCAGGCACTCCAGGTGAACTGCACCTTAGACTTCACACCCAAGACAGCGCATGTAGCCAGTATTATTTTATGACAATTTATTAAAAAGGAAATAAGAATTATTTACAAGGCTAAAGCAGGTGAACATACATACACAACTAAGCTACAAAGTTTCAAAAGGTAACAGAAGCATCTATAGCAGACATGGGGACTTTGGCATGACCTGGCACCTGGTCTGTCTGTGTCACACCTATCCCCTCCCTGCCCTTTTCAAGACCATTGGGCTCCAGGAAGGGAGAGAACAGACATTTCTCCTCTTACGCCTACGTTCCAGGCCCTAGGTGTCCCACGAGGAGTGTAACAGGGGTTCTACTCCCTTGGCAGGTGCAGCGCTCTTAAAACTAAAAATGGAAAATTAAAACCAGTTTAAAACGTTCATTTTTTCATCCAAAGCAATATTTGGCAACAAAAACCAGGAACTGGTGGTGTAAACCTGCAAACTTCAAAATCAATTGGGTTTTCAAAAGACCCCAAAAACTGACCCATAAAAAGATCTTGTTAAAAAGTTGCTTGTGGGGGGAGGGAATGGAGAACATCCCCCCCTCAGCTCTATTCCAGACCACCGAATGGGAATGATGAATATTTTTAAAAGATTCCATAGATAATTTTCTAGAGTAAAAAGCTTCTGTGGGGGAATGTCAGGGCAGTGAAAGCTGAGGCTGGTGCCTTGGCTCAGTTAGGCAGAGTTCCTGGTCCAGCTGAGGAGGGGTAGGAAAGGCTGGATTTGAGCCGTTCCACTGGCGGAAAAAGAGACGGCACGGGTGGGGGGACAAGATGTGCAAATAACATCTCTGGTTTTCACCTGAATGCACAGTGCTCTGCCCAGTGATGCTCAGAGCGTTCCCCGATATTCTGGAATTGCTCAGATGTGATGGTCACAAGAAATCAGTCAGGCTTTTCCAGGACTAGATTCTATAATACTCTTGTTATCAGCCCCCTTCCACAGCAGCCTCCTGTGCCTGTGTAAATGCATCGGGTTTGGTGCAGATCCAGTGTCTCTCACTGGTGCACCGCAAGCTGCTGACCCCATTCACATCATTCAGATACGCGCAGTCTCCTCCTCCGATCGGAAACCTGCAAGACAGAAGCCAGGGAGCTGGTGTCAGGTAGGAGTTGGACACTTCCCATCAGCCACAGGCAGGGAGAGACGCTCTCGCACAGTGCAGGGGGCTGCTGCACTCTCAGCCCCTCACGATTCCCCTTCCTGCACCTGCCACAGGCCCCAGCTAGAAACGGGGCAGTGGGGCAGTAAGGCCAGGAAAGGTTCAAAGATCAACTGACCTCCCTGGACCATTTATGCCGGGTGGGTATTAACCCAGATCCTACTCTCCCCCCCACACACACCCAGCTGGGTCTGGATGGGCCCCTGCAGGCCCAACCCACCCAAACTGCCCCGGGCGCAGGTTCCAGGTGACTCTCAGCGTGGCGAGGAGCAGCAGTAACGCCGCACAGAAGAGCTGGGTCCAGGGCTCCCTGGACAGTTTACATCAGCTCTCAGGCCAGAGGCCTGTCAGGACAGGCTGCATTGCAGGGGGCGGCTGGAGTGAAATGCCAGCAGCACAAACCCAGCAGCCATGGTGTGACCCCAGCCACTCACACAGAGCTTCCCGTGAGAGCTGGAGGCCAGCGCTTCCCACCTGGGAACAGGGTGGGATCCAGGCCCACAGGCACATCCTCCCCCATGGTCCCATCCTGGCTACTCACAGTAGTCATGTGCTGGGCTGGGAGGAGGCCCAGCACTACTCTTTGGGCAGGCCGGGATCTCCCTGCCCTCAGGCCATCAGCCTCTAGCTCGGGGTGAGATCTGTCCCAGAGAAGGGAGAGCCCAGCCCAAAGCCACCTGAGCAGATGGCTGTGGGTGGCTCCTCCACCAGCACCACCCCAGAAGAGCTCTGATGGGATGGCAGTGATGCACCCAGAGCCTTCTGCTGGGGTGGGCGCCCACAGGGTGGCAGATTTCAGGGTTAACACCCCACTGAGATGCCTGTTTACCCAGTTCCGGTAAATTGGCGTCACATTAGCTATCCTCCAGTCATCGGGTACAGAAGCGGATTTCAATGACAGGTTACAGACTACAGTTAGTAGTCCTGCAATTTCACCTTTGAGTTCCTGGTCCTGGTGACTTGTTACTGTTTAGTTTCTCAATTTGTTCCAAAACCTCCTCTAATGACAGTTCAATCTGGGACAGTTCCTCAGATCTGTCACCTAAAAAGGACGGCTCAGGTTTGGGAATCTCCCTCACATGCTCAGCCATGAAGACTGCTGCAAAGAATTCATTTAGTTTCTCTGCAATGGCATGGTGCCAGCTGTGGTGTAGACAGACCCCAAACAGGCGTTCTAACAGAAGGACTCATGATGCAATCACAAAGACAGGCTGCTGCCGACATCAGGGCATCCGTGTTGGAATATGTGAAAATATCTGACTGCAAAGGGCTTTTTTAAAAATGCCATTCAGCTGTAAGTACATAAGACTGGCCACATGGGTCAGACCAATGGTCCATCTAGCCCAGTGTCCTGTCCTCCGATACTGGCCAGTGATAGGTGCTTCCAAGGGAATGAACAGAACAGGGTCAGTATCGAGTGATCCATCCCATTCACACCCAGCTTCTGGCAGTCAGATGTTTATGGACACTCAGAGCATGGGGTTGCATCCCTGACCATCCTGGCTGATAAGAACTGGTCGAGCTATCCTCTGTGAACTTATCTACTTCTTGTTTGAACAGAGTTATAGTCTTGGCCTTCACAACATCCCCTGGCAACAAGCTCCACAGGTTGACTGTGTGTTGTGTGAAGAAATACTTGCTTTTGTTTGTGTCAGACTTGCCGCCTATTCATTTAGCTGTGTGACCACTAAGTCTTGCGTTACCTGAAGGAGTAAACAACACTTCCCTCTTCACTTTCTTGACCCCACTCATGATTTTATAGACCTCCTATATCCCCCCCTTAGTCGTCTCCCCTCATATGGAAGCTGTTCCATATCTCTAATCATTTTCGTTGCCTGTCTCTGTACCATTTCCAATTCTAATAGATCCTTTTTGAGATGGGGCAACCAGATCTGCACACAGCGTTCAAGGTGTGGGGGTACCATGGATTTATACAGTGGCATGATGATATTTTATGCTTTTTTCTCTATCCCTTTCCTAATGTTTTTTAAAGGATGCTCTTCTTTGGCCTCTAACCACCTCTTTTACTCTGCTGTTTAGCCATGGTGGCATTTTTTTGAGGGTTTTTTTTTTTTTTTTAAATTGGGGGGTATACATTTAGTTTGAGCCTCTTTAAAAATACCATAATATAGTCTCCATGCAGTTTGCAGGCTTTTCACCTTCTGACTGTTCCTTTCAATTTCCATTGAATTAGCTTCTAGTTCCCCTTTCTGAAGTTAAATGCTACTGTGGTGAGTTTCCTCTGGCATTTCCCCCCACACAAGGATGTTAAATTTAATTACATTATGGTCACTATTACCAAGCAGTTCAGCTACATTCCCCACTTGGACCGGACCCTGTGCTCCGCTTAGGCCTAAATCAAGAATTGCCTCTTCCCTTGTGGGTGCCAGGATTAGCTGCTCCAACAAGCCGTCATTGAGGGTGTCTAAAAATCGCATCTCTGCATCCCATCCAGAGGGGACATGTTCCCAGACAATATGGGGATAGTTGAAAACCCCCATTATTATTGGGTTTTCTGCTTTTGTAGCCTCTCTAATCTCGGTGAATTTCACAGTCACCATCCTGGTCAGTAGTATATTCCTGCTGCTAGATTCTTATTCTTCAAGTGTGGAATTTCTATTCTTAGAGCTGCTAGGATACAGTTGGGTTTGTTTAAGATTTTTACTGTTCTTTACTCTATGCTTTCCTGGACATGTAGTGCCCCTCCCGCGCCAGCGTGACCTACTCTCAGGGAACTCATACAGACAATGACTCGTTTATACTGCTCGATAGACTATACACGGAAAGGTACAGCGTTGATAGTCCAATTGATCTATTCCATAATTAAATAAGCAACAATGAGAGAGTCAGCAATTTTTCCGGAATAGTGGCTGTGACACTTTTGTATTTTTATGTCCGATTTTGGAAGCAAGTGGTTTTTAAGTGAGATGAAACTTAGCAGAGTGCAAGACAAATCAGCCTCCTGACAGGGGGACAGTCGTCTGGAAAGGCTGAGAACCACTGGACTCGAACATGCACCATTCTGTCGATCGCTCCTTCCATCAGACACTCTGGGAGAGGAGCCTGGAGGGTCAGGCAGGCTGGGGCTGGCAGAACAGCCCCTCCTTCCCCTCAGCCCAGTGCCCTCCCCTGGGCACTCCCAGCCAGGCTGCCAGGAGGCCTGGTGAGCTCAGGGGCACAGAGATAAGGACCCGCATGTCCTGGTGGCAGTTGCTCCAACTGCCCCCCCACCATCCCCACCCCCATTCTGCCCCCTGCCGAGCGCTGGCTGGGCCCACACTGCCGAGTGCCCCTGTCCCCGCACACTGGGGTCTCACACTGGCCATACACGGCAGAAGGGGGGAGAACGAACCAGGCCGAGATGGGCCAGGGCTGTCACAGGGGGTCTGACACACCCAGCCCAGGAGGGCCCTGCACGGCCCCACAGCCACCGCTGTGTCTGCCAGACAGCAGCTGTGAGCCAGGGATCGGTGCCCTGAGAGCCCCTGGGAGTGATCCAGTCCCTGCTGCCCACAGACGGGGGGTTGCTGGGCACTGGCTGCTGCCACTGAAAGCCTGGCCCCATGTGGGGCAGCCTCAGTGTCTCTCTCCAGCCTGTTCCCAGGAAGCGACACCTGTGACGATGTGACGCAGCAGGGAGGGGTGAAGTGTTGACCTGGGAATGTGCCCTGGGGATGGGAGCTGCTAGGAGGGTTTAGTTTTCAGTTTGGGGCTGGGTGGAGGAATGCAGGGAACCCCAGGGCTGGGGTCTAAGCTCCCTGCTCCCCCAGAAGGACTTGACTGAGGGGTCCTGGGTGTACCCACAAGCTCTGTTTTGGACTGTGTTCCTGTTGTCCAATAAACCTTCTGTTTTACTGGCTGGCTGAGAGTCTCAGTGAATCCCAGGAAGAGGGGTGCAGGGCCTGGACTCCCCCACACTCTGTGACAACACCCCATTACCTTGCTCCCCTCCAGTCTCCAGGTGTCCATTGCCCTCAACATTCGACTCCTGCAGTCGCTCTTCGCTCCCAGCAGGTCCAGCTGCTGGCCCCCCCATTGTCTCTCTCAGCGACACTCGGGCTGCACACGCTGCTGGAGGCGCTAGGCTGAGCTCGGCTCCTCTCTGTGACTGGGTCCAATTCAGCAGCAGCCGCCAAGCTGGGGCGGGGGTCCTGGCCCTGGCTCCCAGCACACCCTGCTCTGGACTCTCCAGCCGATCTGAAAGTCGAGACAGACCCAGCAGGACAGGTCAGTGGGGCGATCTGTGGTTTCTCGTTCCCTGCCCAGCAGCCCAACCCCCTGCCAGAGGCGGTGCCATGATGATTAAACTCCCTTAAACGCCATCAGCCCCTCCACCCCCAGGGCTTCAGAGACCTGATCTGCCACGGGCCCCACCCACCGGGTACCACCCATGCGTGACAGGCACCCAGCTGGGGTTGACAGGAGGAAAAAACCCTCCCTCCCCACACATACCTCCTGCAATCGAGAGGAAGTAGAGAATCCTAACAGCAGCGGGGAGCTGGTGGGCGGGGGAGAGAACCAGGATGGATTGAGTAAAATCAAGGCAATTAAATCACCAAGTCCAACGCCTCAATTTAAATGATCAATTTTAATCAACTTTTCCATTTACACTTCAGTAATTTTCTAAGGCCAAGTGCCCACTCAGTGGGTGAAAGAACCATTAAAACTTGATGTACAAAACTTCCCCCATGGGGCAGCGGGGCGGGGAAATTGTGTGAGTGGCCCTTTCCTTCCCCCTTTTCATTGGGAAAGCAGGCAGGGGGAGAATGCCCATGGGAAGCCCAGCCTGGAGCCCCCAATCCCCGGAGAGGGGGAAGGGGAGGGGACAGAGGGGCACACCGCCCCCCCCCCCAGCCTGAGCCCGCAGAGGGGGGTGGGGAGGGGACAGAGCGGCGCACCGCCCCCCACAGCCCGAGCCCGCAGAGGGGGGCGGGGAGGGGACAGAGGGGCGCGCCGCCCCCCCAGCCTGAGCCCGCAGAGGGGGGCGGGGAGGGGACAGAGGGGCACGCCGTCCCCCCGAGCCTGCAGAGTTCCAGAGCATCGCCCGGGGACTCCGTGACAGGGGGAAAGGGGGGAGAAGACATAGACCCCCCCCCAGCCCAGCCTGGAGAGGGAGAAAGAGAGGGACAGAGGCAGAGCGGGGAGGTGAGACATGACAGAGAGCCCCCCAGCTCAGAGAGGGGGAGGGGGGACAGAGACGATGCCCAGGCCACGAGTCTGGGTTCCGGGGAGGGGGAGGGGTCCAGCCCCTGCCCCCCCGTGTCCCAGCACTCCCCCCACGAGCCCGGCGCGGGTTGCACGTTTCTCACTGGCTCAGCAGCGACCGTCCGCGCCCGGAGCCTCCCCAGCCTCTGCGGGGCTCTGACCTGCCCAGCTTGGGAGGGGGGCCCTTTAAAGCCTCGCAGTGACTCCACCCCTAGTTTTTTGGGCCAATGGAGAGAGGGGCCGGATAAGGCAAATTTCCCGGAATTTTCTCGGAGCTCCACCCACTGGACTTAGACTATTTAGGAAAAAGAAAAGGAGTACTTGTGGCACCTCAGAGACTAACCAATTTAAGGTGCCACAAGTCCTCCTTTTCTTTTTGCGAATACAGACTAATACGGCTGTTACTCTGAGACTATTTAGGGACTTCGACAAGCCGTACCCAGCTCTGCCCTTGAAACCCTTATCCTAAGCTACACAGTCCTCGGCTGTGACTCCACCACGTGACTCCTGAGCCAACTCCCTCTCTTCCCCCCTCCCTTTCCCCCTCTCCAGGCTGGGGGGGGGTTCCGTCCCCCCTCCCTCCCTCTCCAGGCTTGTGGGAGGGGGGCTCTACCCCTCTCCCTCCCTCTCCGGGCTTGGGGGGGGCTCTACCCCTCTCCCTCCCTCTCTGGGCTTGGGGGGGGGCTCTACCCCTCTCCCTCCCTCTCCGGGCTGGGGGGGGCTCCGCCCCTCTCCCTCCCTCTCTGGGCTTGGCGGGGGGGGCTGTCCTCTCTCCCTCTCCCTCCCCCTCTCCAAAGGGGGCATGTGAGGTCTGTATCAAGGGCCAGTAGCCCAATGGTCACCATAATCGGAGCAAGACCTCTGTACGGATACTATGTAAGGAGCTGTGTCTCTAGACTGACAATGATGCCCTTAAGGTCTTGGAGTTAAGGCAGGTCACGGGAGGTGATGTACCCCAGATGCTCCTTTCAGACAGGAGGCAACTGAGGTTACCTCCCTGTCTGGCCATCTGTGTATTGTGTGCCTGATGTTGGATGTCTCTTTGCGCACTGAGCCAGGTGCAAAATTAGATTGCAAAATCCACAAAAAAGGAAATCTACAGGAAGAAACTACAGCAGGGGGCTGTGTGTGTGTCCATCTGTGGTGTTTAAGCATAAAGACAAAGGATCGGTCTGATCTCTCTCGGTGTGCAGAGACCTACTGAATCCTTCCCCTCAGAGACAAACTGACCGTACGCATGTCTCATGAAAGAAGGGTCCGAGCCTGCCTGGCTGTGAAGTGCTGCAAGGATTTCGGGTGAGCTGTACTTGGTTAGACAGGAGAATACCTTGTTAGTTCGGTCTAGGCTCTAGAACGCATGTTATGACTTTGTTATATGTAACCATTTGTTTCCAACACTTTCACTCGACTCTTGGCTTTGTTGAACTGAGGCGTGATTTCGCTGTGAGCCTATGGCAGCGCTGTGTGTTAAGTGGAGCAGTGATCTGAGCTGGACCTGGTAAGCTGGGGCCGAGGATGTTACTGTTCCTTTGGAAATAGTGAATCTGTGAATCCTGCCAGTGCCCAGGGGACCAGGGACTGGACGCTCCAGACAGATGCTCAGAGGGCTGGAGGGCAGAGTGGGCCTATTGCTACCCTGCAGTGACTGCAGGCCCAGCAGCGAGTGCGTGTGGCCAGTGGAGTTGGGGAGCTGACCCCTGGCAGGCACAGACAAGGCTCCCTCAGGCAAAGGGCAGGTGGTGGCGAGGTGCCTCCCAGCCCCGGGTACCCGGGTACATTGCAGGGTATTAACTTACTGCAGGTTTGGGGCAGTTAAAAATTACACCCCAAGGCCCCAGCCCAGTGAGGAGGACCGAGGAGAGGAACTGTGACTGCGCGGGGCACCTGAGTCCCAGCACCGCCCAGAGTTCTGCTCTGCCTAAAGCCCCAGTCCCGCCCCGTGAGTAGGGCTTTACCAAATTCATGACCATGAAAAATGCATCACAGACTGTGAAATCTGGTCTCCCCTGTGAAATCTGGCTGGGGGAGGGGGGGAATATGTCACAGAACTGCCACCCTTACGTCTACGCTGCCTTCAGAGCTGGGCGGCCAGAGAGCAGCAGCTGCTGGTCTGGTGCCCAGCTCTCAAGGCAGCACTGCTGCCAGCAACAGTGCAGAAGTGAGGGTGGGAGGTTGGGGGAGGGGGGGGGGAAGGGCCAACCTTATGGGTGGGTGATGCGGGCAACTGCCCAGAGCGCGGTGGTCAGGAGGGAACCCCGCCAACCGCCAGCTCCAGGCCCTTTTAACCTCTGAGTGCTGGACCCTGGAACGGGGGAGGGGCAGGGCTGGGAGCGTCCCGGGCAGGGGCTCCTACCGTGTGCCAGGCTCTAGCTGCAAGTTCGGGCTGGGCTGGGGAGGAACAGGACCTCGTCCCCTGCATGGGCTGCTCCCAGGGCCAGATCAGAGCCACCGCCAGGAACCTCCCCCAGCAGCAGAAAGCTCCGTGGCTGCCGGCCGGGAGCCCAGCTCTGAAGGTAGCACCACTGCCAGGAGCAGTGCCGAAGTCAGGGGAGCGATACCGTGACACCCCTCCCCCAATAGCCTTGAGACCCCCCCATGACCCTCTTCTGGGATGGGATCCACACAGTTACAACAGGGTGACATTTCAGATTGAAATAGCTAAAACTGTGAAATTTAAAAGACTTTTAAAAATCTCATGACCATGAAATTTACCAAACTGGATGGGTGAATTTGGTAGGGCCCTACCCAGGAGACTAAACAGGGGGGTACTTCACATTACAGATACACAAATGTGGATCCTCAGTTGCACTGTTTATATCACGGCCGCTTCTTTCTGGCAGATCCATTTGAGCTCCGCGGCACACGTCTCAGACAGAACCTGGCTGCCTTTTATCCACCCGCAGCTGTTCCCAGCAGCAGAGCCTGAGAAGCTGCAGAGTGAGAGAGAGTCCGTGTCACTGTGGGTCCCTGTAACAAGGAAAGGCCCAGGGGTGAGTCTTTTCTCCCCCTCCCCCTAATGGGAAGCTGGGCTCTGGTGTTGTCCTTCATCTCTAACTTCCCTGCAGAGCGTCAGTCGAGAAGACGTCCCAGGCTGTGAGGTGAGTTAGGGCAGTGGCTCTCAACCTTTCCAGACCACTGCACCCCTTTCAGGAGTCTGATTTGTCTTGCGTACCCCAAGTTTCACCTGACTTAAAAACGACTTGCTTAGAAAATCAGACCTAAAAATACAAATGTTGCCACAGCCACTATTACTGAAAAATTGCTGACTCTCATTTGTACCATACAATTATAAAATAAATCCATTGGAAATAAGTATTGTACTTACATGTCAGGGTGTAGCGTATAGAACAGTGTAAACAAGTCAGTGTCTGTCTGAAATTTTAGTTTGCACTGACTTTGCTAGTGCTTTTTATGTAGCCCGTTGTAAAACTAGGCCAATATCTAGATGAGTTGACCTACTCCTCGGAAGACCTCTGTGTACCCCAGGGATACGTGTAGCCCTGCTTGAGACCCACAGAGTTAGGGGGTCTGGAGCAAGGACCATACGAGGCTGAATCCCATGGGGTGGGTGACCTGGTACTTGTTCATTGGAAGCGCCACCTTGATCTCCTGCATCTCAGCTTTCCTTTAAAAACGAAGTCTGATGGGTGAGAGGAAACCTGCACCGTGCGACCTGGGTAACGGGAGAGCTGCAGGGAGCTGAGGACTTGTCCCGATGAACGGTTAGGGCTGGATTCACAAAGGGACTTAAGAGGTTAATGGCCACTTCAGGCACCTCTGTCTCTTGGAGTGGGAAGTTCCTTGGAGAATTCCACTGGGTGGGAGACTCAGCTGTGAAGGGAGGGGGCGGGCAGGAGCATCTCATCAACCCAAGATTGGAATAACTGAAGTAATGTTCCTTTTACACAGAGCCTCAGCTCTTTGGAACCTCTGCAAACGCTTTAGTCATGTGTTTAACTCCATCCGTAGGAGTAGCCTTGGATGGCAGTGGGAGGGCTCAGGTGTGTAAGTGTTTGCAGGGTGGGCGCTCAGGGCAGTCCCTGACGCCAGGGCAAAGCGGATGTGAAGCGCCACTGTCTGGATTTGGGAGCCTGCCTGCACACCGAACTCACTCGGCGATGGGTGCATGACTGCAAGGCGCTGGGCCGGGGAAAATCAGCCCCGGGTGGTTATTTCGAGTAGAAAACCAGAGCCACTTCTGGGGTCTTTCAGCTTCTAATGCCCTTTCCCTTCTGCAGCTGGATTTCAACGTATGATAAAATCCCTCTTGATACCAAGTCAGTGCCATAAATCACTGGACTGGGTGCAGGAATCAGTAGGCGACGTTCTCTGGCCTGGGTTATGCCAGGGCTCAGACTAAATTATTCTTCCCAAAACTTTTAAAAGCTGAGCCCCCTCCTCAAGGCAAAGAAACCAATCGTGCCCCTCACCCGTCAGCAATGTGTTAGCGACCCCACTCCCCCATTTTCATGTACTCGTCTTCAAACCCCACCCTTCCCACCATGGCTAGCCCTTCCCCACGCTTCAGGAGACGCTGGAGTACATGATCATAACCGTCCCCTCTAACTTTAAGACCTGAGGGACCCCATCCTGGAGCATCTTAAAAATCCCAGTTCCCAGACTCTGGAACAGGGGCTGCTTTGCCGGGCTCACCTTTCTCCCTCCGTCAGGTTGGCCGATGGGGATAATGAGCCTGGAGATCTCATTCCCGCTGCTCTGAGTGGTGCCCATGTGCACATGACCCAACTCAGCTCTTACTGTATCCCAGGAACGTCTTCATCTTCTGGGATCCTCATGGCAGCAGAGGGATGATTTAACGGAGTCCCTTAGTAATGGGGCCTTTCTCTCTCTTTTGTTTCAGAGCCAGCGTCCTGGAACCATCTCATGGTGCGTGGAGTGGTGGGGGTGGTGGGGGTGCTGGTCTCACTATACCTATGTGGGTTTTGGAAAGGTAGAGGGAAAGTGTTTGCCTACCCGCGACTCGTCTTCAGCAAGCTGCTGACTCATCCCTCCCGGCAGCCTGGAAGTCTGCAGGATTCACAGGAATCTGAGCTCACCGCAGTGTGTGACAGGGACGGGGACTAGGCCCAGGGAATTAGAAACAGGAATCGAGACCCAGCCCTGGAGAATGGGGAAGGAGACCTGCTCATGGAGGACAGACGCTTCCCCCAGGAACCCAGAGGAAGGGATCCATTAGGTGGGGACACGGGTGTGGCCCAGGAAACTGGAGTAGCATTGCCAATCCTCCAGGATGACCGGGAGTCTGCAGGAATTAAAGATTAATTTTTAATTAAAGATTATGTCATGTGATAAAATCTTCAGGAATAGGTCCAATTAAAATTGGCAACCCTAAACTGGAGTGGGGGGGAGGGACCCATTAAATGGAGACAGACTTGGGCTGGGGAACCAGCTAGAAGAGCTGATCCCTCCTACGATGCCCCTCAATGGTGGGGACTAGACTGGGCGAAACTTTTCATCTAAACCTATTTTAGATTCAGCAGTTTGCGAATTCATATCCAGTCTGCTGAATTGTTCACGTCCAGCCCCTCCCCCCGTTCTTAAAAAGTCGAAGCATTTCGTTTAGACACTTTCCAAACAAACCATTTTGATTTTTCAGTTTGAAACAATTTTTTGTTTAAAAATGTCCTTCAGTTTTATTTTAAAAATTCAAAACGTTACAACCCTTGAAATGTTCCTGTGTCTTTTTGTTTTTGTTTTTTAAAAAAAGCTTTTTGGTTCATCAAAAATTTGGAAAAATGTTTTGTTCAACCTGAAACCAGTTTTTTTCCATCTTTTTTTTTGGAATTGCCAGTGACCAGAAAATTCTGTTTGCCCAGCTCCAGGGGTGGGTGAGGATTTTAGCGGTTATATTGTGGGTCTCTGAGTCTCCTTGTTGCTCAAAGTTTTCTTACTGTAACAAATTTATTTGAGACGATGGCAGGATGGGCAAAAGCTTCCTACAAGTGGGGGGGGCTGCTGGCACCCAAACTGTGGCCTAGCCCCTGTGCCATCCCTTCTCCTTGACGTCTGGCCCCCTCAAACCGCCCCTTTCCGAGGCCCCCCCTCTTGCCGCCTTTCTCCCTGAGCTCCCACTTCATTCCCCCCCCTTGCCCCCCCCCCCCCCGCTCCCTTCTCTCCCTCTTCATCCAGTCGCTCACAGTTATGGCCAGTAAAAAGTGGTGGGCCCTGGTCCCCCCTGTTCCGGCACCCCTGGATGAGAGTGGGAGAGGATGAAGAACTCCTTTCAAATATAACTCCCCCCCCCACCTCAAAAAAGCACAATTTGCCAGCAACAGCAAAACATGCACCTGACCAACCCGGGCCAGTCACGCTGTGTTGTGTGTGACATTCCCATCCTGGGGCGGTTTATGTCTTTGAGAATGTGAACCCCGCAGGCCTGGGTGTTTCTCTGCGTAATGTGACCTCAGGGCTCCTGATGAGAGCCGTTGTTTGTAAATGTTTCAGTAGCAGACATATTTATCATTCATGGACAGACAGACATTTATTCATAATTAGAACTGGTCAAAAATAGCAGGGGTGGAGAGGGTCATGAAAATTGAAGAAGAAACCACTTCCCCCCCCCCCCCATATTCTTCAAACTTATTTGCAAATGTTTTTAATGATCAAATTTTTGTTTAGTTTTGGTGGGAAAAACTCCGCGTTCTCTCTCAAGTGGGCAGAGAAATCCAAAATGTTTTTTTTAAAAAGGGAACTGTTGGGGACACTGGGGCATGGCCACTAGGTAACTCGAGGGGATGGAAGACCACGAGTGTCGATGAAGCCCCCTCGCACTAGGCCCAGGTGTCCTTGGCCCCCCCCCACCCGACCGGAGACACTCGCAGCAGCTCTGCGTACTAGGCCCAAGTGTCCTTGCCCCCCCCTCCCCCTGCCTGGAGGCACACACAGCAGTTATGCTGAGGATCTGCAACAATATGTTGCAGAGTCAGATTGCCTGAAACTAAGCAAGGCCAAACAAGGCAGATATGGAAGAACAATGCTGAATAAAGCAGCTTTATGTATAGTTTAACAAATGATACAGAGAATCAGGGAACTAGCTGGGAACTGGATTGGCTGGCTATATGGATACTTGGGGCAGCTTGCTATTGGATAAGTATGCTGGGAAAAAGGATGTATAAAAGCCTGTGTAACTTCCTGCTCTGGGTGCAGGATTTGAGATTTTATTCTCTCTGTACCTTTTTGCAGCTGCAAATAAACTTTTCTGCTTCTCCACCCCGTTGTGATTATTGGGTGTAGCACACCGGGTAAGGAACCAACTCAAGCTGTTGTTCAGCCTCTCGGCACTGGGTGCCGGCAACAGCTTTTGGCGTCCCTGGGTGGGCTCGAGGCTGCCATTTAGCCTTGCCCGGACCCCTCCTGGAGGTCGAGGATTGCGGCGAGAACCGACGCCCAGCGCACACCGGTGAGTTCATCCGGGGCCTCGGAGGAGACGCGATTTGATCGACCCCGGAGGGCACAACGGTGCAACGCACTCATATAGTGGAGAAGCAGTTGTGGACGGCGGTGAAGAACCGGCCCCTTAGACATGGGGGAGGAGCAGCTGCAGGCCACGGTGAAGAACCGGTCCCTTGGATAAGGTAGGAACCTTTTGAAATCCGGATTGTATGCTCTGTTGGAACCTGGGGACGCCCAGAGTTACCCTGTAGGTATGGGACAGGGACAGAGCTCAGGCGTTAGGGCACGGTGTACGCCCCTAGAGTGCATTCTAGCAAACTGGAAGGTATTTGGTGCGGATCCGATGACTAAGAGCCAATTAAAACGATTCTGTACAGTTGACTGGCCTCAATATCAACTAGAGGACCAGGAGTGGTGGCCACCAGGAGGGTCAATTAATTACAACACGATCCTTCAGTTACTCCTGTTCTGTCAGAGAACAAGGAAATGGAATGAACATATGTATGCGCATTTGTTTCTGACTTTATGTAGTCGACCAGATATTTTACAGCACTGTAATCTGACTCCGACTGGTTCGGTAGCAGCTAATGTTAGTCCCCAGACCCCCACCCCCACTGTAATGGCAGAGCTGGTGTCCCCTTCGGCCCCTACACCCACACCTTGTAAGTCCCCAATGGTTGGCCTATACCCCTTAATCACCGAAACGAAAGTCGCCCGGTCTGGATCGGACAGGCGTCCGGCCACGACTATGCAGGTTTATACTCATGTGCCCTTTAATCCTGTGGATTTGGCTGCTTTCAAAGCACAGGCAGGAGAGTTTTCCACCAACCCAAGCAGGTTTATATCAGTCTTTGAGGGGTGCCTCAGTAGTCACAAGCCAGACTGGGATGATTGTAACATCCTCCTGCGAACCCTATTGTCTGAGGTTGAAAGACAACAGGTTGTGTCCAAGGCAAGGGAGGAGGCGCAGAGACGGTACGACCGGGATCATATTAATGTCCCTGACCTGGATGCACAAGTCCCCCGAGCAGACCCCAGGTGGGATCCAAATGATCATGGGGATATGACCCGCCTTACCTCCTATAAGGAGTTGCTTTTGCATGGACTCCGTCACTCGGCTGTCCGACATAATAATTGGGCAAAGCCATATGAAGTAATGCAGGATTTAAAAGAAAGCCCAGGGGCCTTTCTACAGCGTATTCAGGACACCATTCGACTGAACACTAATGCAGACCCCGATGATCAGGCAACTGAGTCAATTATTAAGGGAATTTTTACGAGCAGAGCAGCCCCTGATATTAAGAGAAAGTTACAAAAAAAGGAGGATTTAATGGGTATGACCATGGCACAAATCTTAGAGACTGCAAACCGAGCTTATAGTCTGAGAGAGACAGAGAAGGAGAGAAAGCAAGTGAGATTGATGGTAACAGCGGTACAGGCCGGCACTAAGAGAAGTGGCCGGGGAGGAAGGAGCCGTGGACGCGACCGTCCGGGCTCGCAGGAGAGACGACTGGGTCGCAACCAGTGTGCCCTGTGTCGACAGGAGAGACACTGGAAAAATGAGTGCCCAAAGAGGAAAGAAAAGGGGGGTGCCCCTATGATGGCGATGGCGGAGCAGGAATAGGGGTGTCAGGGGAGACGGACCACCCTACCCCCAGAACCCCGAGTAAAGATGTGGCTGGGAAGCTCAGAAATAGATTTTTTAGTGGACTCTGGAGCGGCCCGAACTGCCATAAATCAGCCTCTTCAGTTGCCAGTAGCAGATTCCCTTACTGTGGTGGGAGCCACAGGCAGGGACACCAAGTGCCCAGTGTATGCCCCAGCGGAATGCGCTTTGGGAAACAGGACTATATCCCACAAGCTGGTATCCCTCCCTGAGTGTCCAACACCTCTGCTGGGACGGGATCTGCTTTGTCGCCTCGGTGCCACCCTGCATTTTACTGAGGACGAAATAACCCTTACCTTACCCCCTGAGAATGCATGGATCATGACCCTTGCAGTTGAGCCCTCAGCCATGCAAGCCCCAGAATGGAGCCCGTGGGAAGACCAGGTGTACCCCCTCGTGTGGGCATCAGGGATTCCAGGAAAGGCCACCCATCAGACCCCCATTACTATTCAGCTCATACCAGGGAAAGGCCCAGTGCAAGTAAAACAGTATCCAATCAAGAGGGAAGCCAGAGAAGGTTTACAGGAAACTATAGATCAATTCCTAATGTATGGTATTCTCCGGGAATGTCAGTCAGCCTGGAACACTCCCATTCTACCCGTACAGAAGCCTGATGGCACGTATCGGCTGGTACAGGACCTAAGGGCAGTCAATGAATGGGTTAAGACTCTGCACCCTCTTGTCCCTAACCCGTATACCTTATTGGCTTCTATAGGGGGACAGTATACACATTTTTCAGTCCTTGATCTGAAAGATGCTTTCTTTACCATCCCAGTTGCCACCCCGTCACAGGAGATCTTCTCCTTCGAATGGGAGGACCGAAAAAGGGTTAAAAAGCAACTTTGCTGGACAGTGTTGGCCCAGGGATTTAAAAACTCCCCCACCCTCTTTGGCCAGGCTCTGGCCAGGGACCTACAGGAGTGGGATAATGAGGAGGCCCTCCTTCTGCAGTATGTAGATGATTTGTTAATTGCCACTGTGGGCCAAACACCCCGCCTTAAAGCCACCGTGAGCCTCCTGAATTTTATTGGACTCCAGGGATATCGGGTAGCACGGAGTAAGGCTCAAATTGCCCTCCCAGAGGTACGGTACCTCGGGTTTCACATACGGCAAGGGGAGCGTCAGCTTTCAAGCAAAAGAAAGGAAGCTATCTGTCAAGTTCCTACCCCAAGTAACCGTAAGCGGCTCAGGGCATTTCTGGGTATGGCCGGCTTTTGCAGGATATGGATCCCAGAGTTTGGACTGTGGGCTAAACCCCTGTACGACTGTGTAAAAGGAGCAGATCATGACCCCTTCTATTGGACCCCAGAGGCTGACAGGGCATTTAAAATCCTGAAAAGAAAATTGATGGAAGCCCCGGCTCTGGGCCTGCCGGATCTCTCTAAGCCGTTTCAGTTGTATGTACATGAACGAAGGGAAGTGGCCCTAGGAGTGCTCACACAGCTGTTAGGAGCATGGAGACGTCCCGTGGCTTATTTTTCTAAGCAATTGGATCAGGTTGCAAAGGGTTGGCCGGCATGTTTACGGGCGGTCGCAGCTACTGCCCTAGTGCTTGAGGAAGCCGAGAAGCTACCATTGGGAGGGGTTATGCAAATCTATACTCCCCATATGGTCCGAGCCGTATTGGATGCAAAGGGAGGGCTTTGGCTCACCCAGGCTCAGATTGCTCGGTACCAGGCTAAGCTGTTAGAGAACTCTGAAGTCACCTTACAGCCTTGACCCTCCCTTAACCCAGCCACTCTCTTGCCAGAAACAGAGGAACAGAAACATGACTGTTTAGAGATCATAGATGTCCAGTACTCCAGCCGTCCGGATTTAAAGGATGTACCCCTCCCAAATGCAGATTATGAGTGGTACACTGATGGTAGCAGTACTGTAATAGCTGGGCAAAGGAGGGCGGGTTATGTTGTCGTGACCCTCCATGACACTGTGGAAGCCGAAGGTTTCCCTGCTGGGACCTCTGCCCAGCTTGCCAAACTAATAGCCCTGACCCGTGCACTTGAACTGTCAAAAGGAAAGCGGGTCAACATTTTTACTGATTCAAAGTATGCTTTTGGTGTGCTGCATGCTCATGCTGGCCTCTGGAAGCAGAGGGGAATGCTGACAGCCCAAGGCTCCCCAGCCAAGTACGGGCCCCAAATCGTCCGGCTCCTAGAAGCCGTACAACTCCCCTCAGAAGTGGCGGTGGTACACTGTAAAGCCCATCAGAGGGAGGATCAAGATGTGGCCAGAGGTAACGCCCGGGCAGATAGAGAGGCTAAGCATGCTGCCACCCTGCCATCCCCTCAGACTGAGAACGCCCATATGCTGCCCTTATCCCATCGGTAGGGGAGCTTCCAACCCCCCAGTACTCTGGGGAGGAGAGACAGCTAACTGACAAACTCGGTCTCCGGGAAAAGGAGGGATGGCTCCATTCCCCCGAAGGGAAGGTCCTCTTACCAAAGGGCCTGATCCGGCCAGTGCTGCAGAAACTACATCAAACCACTCATGCTGGCAGGGAAGCACTTATCCAACTAATGGGAAAATACTTTATCACTTCCGGACTCCGACCCCTGGCTGCCCAGGTACAAGCGGACTGCTTAGTCTGCCAAAAGAATAACCCCCGACCGGGACATCCTGTGCCACCAGCTGCCCTAGAACCCACTCCGGGCCCCGGACAAGTGTGGCAAATAGACTTTACTGAGTTTCCCCGGACCCAAGGGTTCAAATATCTCCTTGTTATAGTGGATCGGTTCAGCGGATGGCCAGAAGCCTTCCCATGCCGTAACTGCACTGCCAGAACAGTGGCCCTCAAGTTTGTTAAGGAGATCATTCCTCGCTTTGGACTCCCCCTGTGGATGGAATCTGACAACAGGACACACTTCACGTCAAAAATCATTCAAAGCATCTCACATGCCTTACAGATCCCCTGGAAACTCCATACGCCCTGGAGACCGCAAGCCAGTGGGGTAGTGGAGCGTACCAATCAGACCCTTAAACGGCATCTCTCAAAAGTGTGCCAAGAAGCCTCACTGCGATGGCCTGATGCTTTGCCCCTCGTCCTACTCCGTATCCGCATTCTCCCAAAGGGTAGATTAGGGCTCAGTCCCTTTGAAATTATGTTTGGAAGGGCATGGCCTATGAATGGCACCTGGTTCTGTCAGGGGAATGGGAGTTGGGTAATGTTTTTTTTGTCACAGTATATGTGTTCCCTGTCTGCTGTTCTTTTGTCTCTTCACAGGTATACTAAGGATTCCCAGCCTCTCCCCTTGAACTCTCCTGTCCATTCCTTACAGCCCGGTGACTCCGTGCTTGTTCGCACCTGGAAAGACGAGCCTCTCCAGGAAAAGTGGAAAGGACCCTATACCGTCCTGCTGATCTCCCATACAGCGGCAAAGATCGAGGGACACAAGAACTGGATCCATCACTCTCGTCTGAAGGCAGTGCCCGCCCCCTCGTCAGCAGAACAGTGGACCGTCCAACCTGCTGACTCCTCATCTAGTGACGATCTCGGGCTAAAGCTACTGTTTAAAAGACACAAATAGCGGGCACCTTAATGCTAAAATGGGCCCCACCCAGGTACTGGAGACCCTGGGTTAAAAAGACTCTGGTGATGATTAATTGGGTAACATTGTTATTCTCTGTATTGGTATTTCCAAACTGTGCATATCGGGAGCATAACTCCTTTGTTTCGCTTGCGCACCATGTTGCTAATTTAACAAACCAGACTGATTGCTGGGTATGTGCTCCAACTCCACTATCCCCCAAAACGGGAATGCCCCTTGACATGCTGCCCTTGAGCCTAGCAGAATTAGCCACCACCAAAGAGCAGGAAAGAACGGACTCGCCGTACTGGAATAAGACCTCTTTACAGCAGGCCACCTATCAGGACCAGGAGTATTCAGTTGCAGTACTCACTGAGGGAGTGTTATGTTTTACCCGAAACCAATCTGATCACTATGGGCGTCCTGTGGGAAAAAGCTCCTGTGTTATTACACAGTGGGCTGATGGAATATTGAATAAAGACCAACAGGGGAGGCCAAGCAGTGTGGGTGTAATGGTTCCTCCCCTTTTAGGGAAACTCTTACAAATAATCTTACCATAAAAGAAGGGTTTGGAAATGTAACTTGCCGTCCAGTTAACATCTCCAATGTAGCAAGCCAATGGTGAGTTTGTAGTGGTCCCTATGGCGAGTGTAATTTGAACGGCACAATTAAATACGCCCCCACTTGTACCCAATCAAAAAAAATGGGATGTCCCCTTAGGGGCATATGAACTGTTTGGAAAAACAGCCAAAGCAGCCTTAAATATCCCAGGAATCCCCTTAAGAAACAGTCCTTACTGGGCCCTACAGGGTCACTATTTTGTATGTGGCCGAAAGGCTTACAAGGTGCTGCCAGCCAACTGGACAGGTAGCTGTTATATAGCTCATGGAGTTCCTCATCTTTCCATAATTGCCACACTGCCCAAAGGAAAGATTAGAAATGCCCGAGACACTTCTGTTGAGTCACGAGAAAAGACCCTGCGGCGACTGACTAAGGCATTGGAGGGCAATATGAAGAATCCCCTCACAACCGAGAAGGGTTGTAGGGTGCTCTGTACTGGGAATAGCGCCACTGGTTTCCGGACCAGCCATGGCATGCATAGGCCGCTATACTGTAAGGCTGCAGATGGTACTTGAGAAGGTGGCCTTAGAGTTAGAGGACTCGGTTAGTGATTTAGGGTCAGCAGTAAAAACATTAAATAAAGAGGTACAGCAGCTCAGCCTCCAAAACAGGCTGGCTTTGGCATCCCAAGGAGGGGTTTGTGCCCTCATCGGGCCCCGATGTTGTGTATATGTAAATGATAGCAGTTATGAGATCTATGAAAAGGTGGTACAGGCTGAGGCCCATGCCCAAGCCGGAGCACAGGTTGCCTATACTGCCCCAGAGAACGATTGGTTGCAAACCTTGTTTTCAGGCTGGGGTTTGTCGTCTTGGCTCGGTGGTTTATTTAGCCTGCTATTGAAAATTCTCTTTCCTGTATTGCTTATATTACTGGTATTATGCTGTGCAGTGTTATGTGTTAGGGCCCTTTTGCAAAAGTTAATAAGTCATTCTCTTCAGGGCTATCACAAAGTGCTTATGCAAAGTCCTATTGTAAAGAAATAAGTAGCCCAAGTGAGAAAACTCAGAGCCAAGGTTGAGTGTTCTCAAAGGGGGGAGTTGTTGGGGACACTGGGGCATGGCCACTAGGTAACTCGAGGGGATGGAAGACCACGAGTGTCGATGAAGCCCCCTCGCACCAGGCCCAGGTGTCCTTGGCCCCCCCCTCCCGACCGGAGACACTCGCAGCAGCTCTGCGTACTAGGCCCAAGTGTCCTTGGCCCCCCCCGGCCTGGAGGCACACACAGCAGTTATGCTGAGGATCTGCAACAATATGTTGCAGAGTCAGACTGCCTGAAACTAAGCAAGGCCAAACAGGGCAGATATGGAAGAACAATGCTGAATAAAGCAGCTTTATGTATAGTTTAACAAATGATACAGAGAACCAGGGAACTAGCTGGGAACTGGATTGGCTGGCTATATGGATACTTGGGGCAGCTTGCTATTGGATAAGTATGCTGGGAAAAAGGATGTATAAAAGCCTGTGTAACTTCCTGCTCTGGGTGCAGGATTTGAGATTTTATTCTCCCTGTACCTTTTTGCAGCTGCAAATAAACTTTTCTGCTTCTCCACCCCGTTGTGATTATTGGGTGTAGCACACGGGTAGCGAACCAACTCCAGCTTTTGTTTAGCCTCTCGGCACTGGGTGCCGGCAACAGTCTGAAATGACCCCAGCTCCGGGAAGGATGGCTGGAGTCATCTGATTCCACAATGGAAACTAATCCAAACCCAGCTCCGGGAAGGAGGACTGAGGGCTCCAGATTTGAGGATAGGGAGGAGCTTGAGTGAGAGCTGGAGGCTGGAGCAGAGTGAGGGAAAAGATTTTATTTTGGGGTTTACTTGGACTCAGAGTGGACCCCAGCAGGGGACTTTTTCTCTTGGATCTTTGAGACTGTGAGACATAATTAAAGGGGTGTCAAAGAGGGTAAACTTAGGCAAGTTGCTTGCCAAGACATTCTGAAGCAGCTGAGGGTGATATGTGAGCGCGCCACCCCATGATGAGTCTACAAAACTGGAACCCATTTAACAGAACTGCTGCCCCTTCCCCATGCAGACAGAGCCTCGCTCTCTTCAATCTATCTGGTTGGGTCCCTCACCACAGCATCTGACCCCAACAGAGCCTGCAGCACAGAGTGGGAAGCTGGAGCGAACACAGCACCAGGTTTTGGGCCACGCACCTGGCTTCCAGTGACCCTGTCCCAGCTCCCAGGATGCTCCCGCTCCCCCACAGCCTCCAGCTCCCCCCAACCTCAGGCTGCCTCTGCCCTGCCCTGTTCCCTAGGGGGTGACCCAGGGCCCAGCATGCAGCCATCAGGGTCCTACAATACTGTCTACCACTCCCAGAAGACAGGCACAGGATGGGCTCAGGGAGTGGCTGGCCCCACAATGGGACCCTCGTGCCTCCTCCCCCAATGTTTGCTGCTCCCCTTGCTGGGCATTGTCTGCACTCAGACCAGGAGCCCTGTGGGGCTAGCAGCCCCTTGTTCTGTCTCTGCAGTGCCTGGCTCACTCGTGGGCGCTATACCAATAATAACACTCACTGCCCAGCCCCTAAGGGCTGCATGACAGCGCGGGGCCTTTCCCATCACACAGGGGGACCCTGGAATGCAGGGAGCCCTGGTTACTCTGCTCCACACATTCACCCAGTGACTCCCCCGAGCTGCTGAACCTGGGTCCCTGGGGTCAGAGCATGGGCAGTCGAGTGGCAGTGACCGGCTGGGGCTGCTGGGGTGGGCTAAAGGAAAGGGTTAATCCCAGCATGGTATCCAGGACCGGCTCCAGACACCAGCATCCCAAGCAGGTGCTTGGGGAGGCAGTCAGATAGGGGAGGCCGTCTATGTGCCTTCAGGGAGCCACATGTGTTGCCATGGTGGCGGCAATTAGCTTTTTTCTTCTGCCGTCCGCTACGGCAATTCCCCGGGAGCTTCTCTCTTGTGCTGCCCACGGCGGTAACTTTTGTCTTCTGCCACCTGTGGGGGTTGGTTCTTCGTTCTTCCGTCTGCGGCGGCAATTTGGTGGCGACGGTTTCACTGCTTGGGGTGGCAAAAACGGTAGGGCCGGCCCTGGTGGTATCACGTTGCTGTCCAGCCCTGGCTGGTCTCTGCCCTCTGGGTGCAGCACAGGGTGTGTGTCTCTGAGCAGGTCCCTGCCCACTCGCCTGGCCAACGGTAAGGCCACCCCACATCCTCCTAATTTTATCTGGGCTAATGGCTGCAGGAGTTAATATGGGTGGAGCAGGGCTGCTGGACGGGTAAGAGCTGAAGGAGGAGAGAAGAACAGGACATGGGGAGAGAAAGAAAAGCAGGACACAGGTACGAGCTGTGGCTTTCGGTGCCAGTGATGTACAGGGATGTGTCAGGATCCAGATTCTTTCGTGTGCAAGCAGTGTCTGAATGAGCTCTCCCCCCAGCAGCTAGCTGGGGAGGGGAAGCCTTCAGGTGCAGACTGTATTTACATGAACACACCGAATCTGCCTAGGTAGCCAGCAGACAGGGCTGTGTTGCCAAAGTGATCAACTGTGGCTGGTGCTGGATAACAAATCACTTCAGTATTGAATGTGGGGATAATGAAATTGTGTTATCTTTATTGTATGAGTAAAGGGCAGCAGAGTATCACTTAGCCTGTCCTGATTGAGGGGGTCACCCTCCCTTGAACTGAACTCACTGACACAATAATAAAAAAAAGTTGAGGCCAAAAATTGTAGGTGCCCAAGTGGGACCCTTTGTGGGGGAAGCAGCCTGTGGTGAGCTGGCTGAGTCGTTCCAGGGGAATTTTCAAAGGTGCCTGGGCACCTCGCTTCCAATGGGAGTTAGGCGCCTACGTGCTTTTGAAAATCCCAGTAGATGCCAAGCTACATCTTTAGGTGTCTACAGACCTTCTAAAATCTGCCCCTTAGTCTCTGTGCCACATTTGCAAAGTTATTTAGGCTCCTAAAGATGCAGAGTGGAGCCAAGTGGGACGTTCACACCTGCCTTGTAAGCCGATTTATATTTTTTTAATAATGTAAAAGTGGACTGGAAACAGGAAGCATTTAACAGTTTCCCTCTATTTCACAATATCACCATCATAAGAAAAATGTATTTAACTAAGAATATCAACTTTATTCATACTCTTTTGAATAGAGAAACAACCCAGCACTCTTGGATCAATAGCCCTCAAAAGCAAATACTTTCTAAAATTAAAACAAAATGTCGCCCCTTCTTCTGCGATGTTCTTCAGGAGGCAGCAAACACTTTTCGTCGTTGTCCAGTGGGGGATGGGGCTGCCCCTTGCCCAGCCTGGGGCAGGAGAGGTGACTGCGGAGGGCGGGAGAGGGCAGGGTGTGACGACGCTCACCCAAGCCCTAGCTGCTCAGGTCCAGGAAGACCCCTCACCTCCCTTGTGGTGGGTGACAGAAGGTGGGGGGGGGGGCTGCTGTCATGTGTGAACCTCCTCCCCTGCTGCTGCCTGTCACCATAGCATCACTGGGGGTGGGGGATGGGGCATCTCCTTGCCAAGCGTGGGGCAGGAGAGGTGACTGCGGGCGGGGGCACGAGTCCAACACAGACCCATTCCCCAGCTGCTCAGGTCCAGACCCCAGGAACCCTCCTCGGAGTTGGAGTCATCTCCCAGTAGGTGCTGGGGGGGGGCTGCCATCACATGTCCACCTCCTCCTCTCCCCCCTCCGCAGGCGCAGCAGCCACCTCAGCCTGCCTCCAGGGCCGGTCCCTGTGTTGTAGCCAGCAGCGGCCGGTGAGGGAGCACTGCGTGGAGCAGCTGGCGGGGCCGGGGGCGCTCCAGGGGAGGCCCATGGGGGCAGCAGGTGGGGCCGGGGCAGAGACCCGGCCCCAAACATTGGTGGACCCAGGATCCCGGGCCCTGAATATTGCTGGAGCACGAGCACCACAGACCCATATAACTCGCCGACCCTGCAAGGTGTATTTATGCAAGTTCTCGGTTGCAGAAATTTTTCCTGTATTTATTTACTTCTGAAAAACACCAAAAGTTAGATTCTGACTGTGTGCAGACATCAACCATTACAGAAACCACATTATAATGTTAACTTTGCTTACTATAGATGGGATTATAATACAAATGTCATAGGAAAGATCCAAATGATAACTCTAGCCTGTGTTCTTGCACATAGGTTGTTAAAACCTGGGAATTGCTGAGAGCAGATTTAATCGGGCGATATCCAGTATCTCAGAAGCGATACCAGTATGTACTGACAGCTACAGATGATTTTTCAAAATAGGTAGAAGAATTTCCACTTAGAACTATGAAAGCACATGAGGTGGAGAAGAAGACATGTGAAATTATATATTAACATGGCTGTCCAGAGCAGATACTGGCAGATCTAGGTTCTGAATTGAATAACGAGGTAACAGTTTACATTTGGTGTTATTTTCACTATATGGTCAGTTACACAATCATGGCCCTGTGACACAGAGCTTCAGCAGACCATGGCACCTAGACAGCAGCAGACTTGATAAAAACACAGATGAATCCATCACAAGATAACGTGAGGGTATTTATTTTCAAATAATCAACGTAAGTTTAGGGCACTCTGCCATGGATGGCGTATTGTGAATAAATCTTCAAAACTGAATGATTACATTGAAAATGTTCATAACACATCACGTTTAAAACAAAAAGTAGTCCTAGCAATGCCGTGTGATGTGCCTCCCCTCACACTCTGCTCAGCCAGCTCTTCAAGAAATTAGGTTCAATCGCTAATATCAAGGAATTGGACCAATCAGTCACTATTTTTACAGAAAAAAGAAGAGGAGTACAGGTGGCACCTTAGAGACTAACCAATTTATTTGAGCATAAGCTTTCGTGAGCTACAGCTCACTTCATCGGATGCATTTAGTGGAAAACACAGTGAGCATTTCCACTAAACGCATCCGATGAAGTGAGCTGTACTCACGAAAGCTTATGCTCAAATAAATTGGTTAGTCTCTAAGGTGCCACCAGTACTCTTCTTTTTGCAAATACAGACTAACATGGCTGCTCCTCTGAAACCTATTTTTACAGAGCATTCCAGAAGGTGGTGGACAGAACCCAGAGGAATTGTGATGAATTTCCTGGAGCAACTTTCTTTTCTTTGTACTCTAAACCTCACATGACAACAAAAATATCACCCTTTCGACTGATTTATGGCCGAGAAGAAAGGTCTCCCAATAAAACTTCACCAAATTTAATGTTATGTGTCATTAAGTGCCAGCATATTAAGTTAATTTGTGATGATTCAGTAAAGGAATACAACCCCTTCTCTATTTCTTTCTCAAACTACATTTGTTGTGTCCTTATAACCAAGAACATGGAAAGCCTGGCAGTACTTTGAAATCAACAGTGCACACTCAAAGTACATTGCCTGCAAATAATATTTCTAAAGAAAAATAAACCAAAAAAAAGAGATTGTAGAAGACATTTTTGTATATAGCAGGGGTAGGCAACCTATGGAACATGTGCCAAAGGCAGCATGCGAGCTGATTTTCAGTGGCACTCAGACTGTTCGGGTCCTGGCCACCAGTCCGGGGGGCTCTGCATTTTAATTTAATTTTAAATGAAGCTTCTTAAACATTTTAAAAACCTTATTTACTTTACATACATCAATAGTTTAGTTATATATTATTGACTTATAGAAAGAGACCTCCTAAAAATGTTAAAATATATTACTGGCACGTGAAACCTTAAATTAGAGTCACTAATGTATTTTCACCTTGTTAAAATACTATTTTCTAAATTAGAATCATCTTTTTTCTTTCCTATTTTACATTGAGATTTAACAGGGGTAAAAAATTCTGGCAGGAGTGAACGACCCCATCCCCCACCCTCTGCTACCCCTGGGGCAGGGGACGGGGCAAGGTGAGGGCTGGGGGTTGCCAGGTGTCTGGTTTTCGTCTGGACCCTCCAGTGGAAAAGGGAAACTGGCAGCGTCCGGTCAGCACAAAAACTCTAGTAGCTGCAGCCACCGGCTCCCCCGACAGGGGGGCGGGAGGAGCAGCAGCGCTGGGGGGGCCGGTCTGTGCCGCAGGGTCACAGTTGGGTACAGAGATTGCCCCCGGCCGGAGCCGGGACTGGGCAGATGATCAGGGGAGCCGCGTTTTCACCCCCAGCACTGTAACCAGGACAAAAATAAGGGCGGAGCGGCCCGGAGAAGGTGTCAGTGAAAGTGAAGAGATGGGACCCGTCAGTCACATTGTAAAACGAGACCTCGCCCGCCGCATAGTCCAGGAAAATCCCCACCCGGCCGGGCTCGACGCTCACGGGGAGGGGGGTCGGGGGGTCGGTGAGGGCCTCGTATCCCCCATACCACAGCCGCACAGCCCAGTATCCATCCTCAGGTGTGTGTGTGACCCACTCCTCCCTGCTCACAGATTCCCTACAAACCCCCAGAATCCATCTCGTCTTGTCTGCCACCCCCACCTCCCAGTAACGCCTCCCGCCCGCGAACCCCTCAGCGCCCAGGACAAGGGCACAGGGATCAAATCTCTCAGGGTTGTCGGGCAGATCCTGGCGTCTGTCTCCATCTCTCACACGTTTCAGATCCTCAGACAGGACGAGGTGGGGATTTGCCGTGTCTGGATCCAGAGTCACGTCCACTGGGGAGAGAGTCACAGAGTCAGGGCCGGGGGCAGGGGCTGGTCACTGGGATCGAAGGGAAATTAACCTGCATCCCCGTTAATCGCTTGGGGGCGGGGGGGTTGTTGCCTGAGGGGAGTCAGGGCCCCTCTGCCTGTGAGGAGACAACGGGGGGGGGGGGGGGGGGGGCAGGAGGAGCGGGGGACGGGGGGGGGAAGGTGTCAGTGGGGGCGGGGGAGGGGAGAGGCTGATGCTGGGAGAGGAAAGGGGAGGAGCAGGTGACAGGAGCAGAGGGGGAGGGGGAGGGGCAGGTGACAGGAGTAGAGGGGGAGGGGGAGGGGCAGGTGACAGGAGTAGAGGGGGGAGGGGTAGAGGGGAGGGGTAGAGGGGAGGGGCAGGCACAAGGGCAATGCGGGGACAAGGGAAGGGGCAGGCACCATAAGAACGGGGGGGGGGGGGGGGTGAAGGGCAGGATCCCGGGGGCTGCAGGGGGTAGGGGGGAGAGGTGGGCTCCATGGGAGAAGAAGGGGATGGACTCCAGGGGGCTCCGGGCGGCAAGGGAAGGGGCGGGCACCAAGGGGCAGAGGGGTGTGAGGGAATGGGGGAGCTCCAATGGGGCAGCGGAAATCAAGGGGAGGGTGAGCTGCCAGGGGGTGAGATGATGAGGAGTGGGGAGGTAGAACCATGGTGGGTAGCGAATGGGCAGGCACTGGTGCCGGGGGGCAGAATGGGGGGTGAGGGAGCAGGTGAGCAGAAGGGAGGCAGAGAGAGGAGCGTGGAGAACGGCAGGATCTAGGGGGGCAGAGGAGTGTGAAGGGAGATGTGGGCACCAGGGGGGCAGAGGAAGGATGAAGGGAGGGGTGGGACCCAGAGATTAGGAGAGGGTGAGGGGAGAGGCGGGCCAGTGCTGAGGTGAGGGGAAGGGCAGAGACCAGGGGTCCAAAGGGGGGCGAGGGAAGGGACTTGCACCAGGAGGGCAGAGGGGGCAAAGGAAATGGCAGGCACCAGGGAGGCAGATGGGGCAAGGGTAGAGCTGCGACTTGGGACAGAGGAGGAGCTGGCACCAGGGTACTAGAGGGGTGCTGAGGGGTGCAGGTGTCATGGAGCCAGAGGGCGAGGGGAGGGGCAGAGATGAGAAATAAAGAGAAGGTGGCATGGATGATGGTGGCAGAGGGGTGAGAGGAGAGTGAGGTCAGTGGGGCAGAGGGAGGTAAGGGGGTAGGCACCAGGGAGGAAGGGGACAAGGGGAGGGTCAGGTGTTTGGGAGGTCAGGGGGAAGGAGGGAAGGGGTCAGCACCAGAAGGGTGCGGGGGGTAAGGGAAAGGGTAGGTGCCAAGGGGATTGAGGGGGTTGAGCAGAAGGGCAGACACAGGGAGGGCAGAGGAAGAGAGGGACAAGCACCAGAGGGCAGAGAGAGGAAAGGAGAGAGGCAGGGGCAGGTGGGTAGAGGGAGGTGTTAGGAGACGGCATTGGGGAGAGGCAGGTGCTGGGGCGTCAGAGTGGGGCTAGAGGAGGGGTGGGCACAGGGGGGTGAGGGAAGGGTGCGTGCCAGGGGTCAGAAAGGGTGGGGAGAGAGGCAGGTGCCAGGAGGGCTGAGGGGAGTAAGAAGGGCAGAAGCCAGGACAGCAGAAGAGGGTGAGGGGTGAGACGGCCATCAGGGGGCAGAGGGGGTGAGGGAAGTGGCAGGCACCAAGGAATCAGATGGGAGTGAGGGAAAGGGTGGGAGACATGGCAGCAGAGGAGGGAAAGGGGAGAGGTGGATGCCAGGACATAGTGGGGGTGTGAAGTGATGGGTGGGCTCCAGGGTGCAGAGGATGTTTGGGGGAGAGGGGAAGGTGCCAGGAGGGCAGGGGAGGAAGGAGGGGGGTTTCCGATGGGGCAGAGGTGGGCGGAAGGCAGGGGCACATGCCAGGGAGGCAAAGTGGGGGGCAGAGGAGCCTAGGGAAGCAGAAAGTGCGTGGGAAGAAGGGGAGGGGCGAGGAGGAGGGGTCAGAATAGACGCAGGGTCCAGGTGGGCACAGGGGTGAGAAAAGGGTAAGGGAGGGGCAGGAGCCAGAGGAGTAAGGGAGAGGCAGGCCCCAGGGAATCTCTCTTGCTTTGGGGTCATGTGTGGTTGGTTTCTCGCTAAGAGCAGGTTGGGGCTGGCCCCACACACACGGGGGGTGCAGCCCTGCCCCAGGGGGCGCAGCTGGGACTCTCCATGCTGGCAGGCCCCACGGGGACCACCTTCCAGCCAGGCAAACCCCACAGCCAGCCCCTCCCCTCTCCTGGCCCAGCCCGTCCGCCATGGGGCAGTGGTCTGGGTTGGGCTCACAGGGGCGGCAGTGCAGTGGAGGATTCGGGGCCAGGGGCGGGGGGGGGGGATGCGTACTAATAGGCTGTTGCTAATGAGGCCAGGGCAGTGGGGAGGGGAGGGGGCATTTCCCCACTTCCTGCCCCATCCCTCTGGGGGAAGCTGCACCAGGCGCCCGTCCCAGTTCACATCCGCACAGCCAGTCTGCCCTGGGGGTTTGCGCCGGTGCAAGGAAACCCCGGCAGACATGGCCTGAGACACTGGTGTGCCAGGGGCCGTAACCCCTCCCGTCACTGGGGTTATGGATCAATAATTACAGGGTGACTGGAGCAGGGGGGTTGGACTCTGGGTCTCCCAGGTCGGAGCCCGACACACTGGGCTGCAGGGTCAGTCTTGCTCCCACGCTCTGGCCAGTGCCCAGGGCAGTGTTTAGACACAGGGAGACGTCATCAGACCCCCAGAGCCCAGCAGCTCAAGCCCTCATGGCATCCCACGGGGGGATTGAACGGGGGGCTCCCCGCTGGGGGCCTGGCCATGGGGCTAAAGGCTGGAAGGGAAGCGGCGGCACCTTTCTGTTCATTGAAACTCGTCAGCAAACTCGACAGGGATTCGCGAATCGTTTCTGTCGACCCAAAATATAATTTTGCAGCAAATAAACTATTTGTCCAAAACATTTCACCCAGCTTCACTGTAAACCTGTCTGAGCAACTGAGGAGCCCAAATCCCAGTGAGTGACTCTCAACATCCCCAGAAACACAAAGTTACGGGCAGGTCAGACTCAGGACATCAGCTATGAAACACTCCAGAGCTGCTATTTAATTTGCCCTGGGTAAAAAAATTCCCCCGAGCCCCTGATCTCGCCCCCAAAATCAGGCTGAAAATGGAGACCCCCACAAATCAGCCTGAACTCTTCCCAGAGCGATTGTCCCATGGACGATGCTAGCGACACAGACCCTCTGCAGCTGCACCTGGGCGTCTCCCAGAGCAGATAATGGTCACAGAGACCGTCCCAGAGCCCCAGGGGCCTCTGGTGTCTCCATCTAATGACTGGGCCAGCCACCCCCCTCTCTCTCATTAACCAGCCCTGGATCAGACGCGCTGGGAACTTTCAGACCCAGACTCTGGACACACTCTGGGTTCATGTACACAGCCCACGGCAGCGAGTCCCCGAACGGGGTGGACAGATTTAGGCTTGTGGGGCTCCCTCTTTGGCACTAAAAATAGCCACATAGACGTTCAGGCTCAGGCTGGAGCTCAGGCTCTGAAGCCCAGCGTGGATCCAGGTCTGCCCCTCACAGCACAAGCAGGGAGATTGTCTGTGTCCACGTCCCCTTCACCCCATTCCTGGGACAGGGAACAGCAGCCCCAGGGCCCCTCCCTTCACCCCCAGGGCAGGGGAGTGAGAGCCCTTGGCCTCCTGGGCAGTGGGGCCTCGCAGCACCGATTTCTGGGTCAGTGAGAAAGTGTCTCCTCCTGGAGAGCTCTGCGCACCCAGCAAATACACAGATGTGCCCATGGATCAGGATCCGGGATGGTCCTCTCCCCAGGAGTGATGGAAGCTCCCTAAAAGTAGAGGGGCCACCGGTGCCTGAACCATGGCCCTGCCCTCCCACGTGGGTCCTTCTCCTGGAGCTCCTGCCCCCACACCACCCCTTCTCCCCGAACCCCTGCCCTCACACAGCCCCTTCTCCCTGAGCCACGGCCCTCACACGGCCTCTTCTCAAGACCCCGCCCCCACACCACCCCTTCTCCCCAAGACTCCACCTCCGCACCGCCTCATCCGTCCCAACACCCTGCCCCTGTGGTCGCTCCTCTCTGCCCCCTCCTGCCCCCCATCGCTCACCCTTACAGCCGGTAAAAAGTGGGAGACCTAGCCCTCCTATCAGTAAAAGTGATGGGGCCACGGTCTCCTGGCCCCTCTCTTCCAGTGTCATTTATTTCCCCCCCAACCTTGGGAGGAGCGGGGGCCTTGGGGCAGTGTCAGTGAGTTCAGTGCTGTGGGTACAAGTGGGGTTTACACCCCTCTTGCTGGAGCTCTGGGTATTGAGGGTACGAGGATGTCACAGCGGCCATGTGAGCCCCGCACTGTCCTGCCAACGTGGCTCAGCCCTGACACCTGCTGGAGCCTCTCCCTGGGGAGGAACCGTCCCTGTGGCCCCTTCAGGCCTTGGTCTCCCTGCGGAGGTGGCCGGTCAGGCTGCCGTTGACGAGAATTACGACATGAGCTCCTGTTCCCTGGGAGCCGGACTCTGAGCCTGGGCTGAGATCGGTGACTGGGGAGTGAAAGGCCCCAGCTGCCCTCACTGCCCCCCGAGCCAGCCCAGCGCCCTCAGCCATTCAGTGCGATAACAGCGATGCTCACACCTGGTGACACCCCCAGTGCCCGCAGCGGGCAGGGCGAGGGCCTGTCCAAGGAACAATGGGCGCAAGCTGCAGCAAGGGAGACTGAGGCTGGAGATGAGGAAACACTTTCTAAGTCTCAGGGCAGTGAAGCTCTGGACCTGGCTCCAAGGGAGGCTGCAGGATCCCCGTCACTGGAGGTTTGTAAGAACAGATTGGACAAACCCCTGCCAGAGATGGTCTAGGCCGTGCCCCAGCACCAGGGGCTGGGCTAGGTGACCTCTTGAGGTCCCTTCCAGCCCTGCAGTGCCACGAGTCTAGGTTACAGCTATTCCTGGGGTGTGGTGTGTGGTGTGTGGCAGAGTTAACACTATTAGTGACCATAGCAGCTCAGCGTCCCTGCCAGGGGCCTGGGCTAGCATGTGGCTCAGCTCAGCAGGGTGTTACTGGGCCGTGTGGACAGGACCTAGGGTTGATACCTGTCCACAAGGTTGCCAGGCATCAGTCCGTCACCACAAACTCCTCATCTCCAGCCCCACCCCAGAGCCCGCACCCCTCCCTCACTCTGAACCCCTCGGCTCCAGCCCTGAGCCCCTTCCTGCAACCCAAACCCCTCATCCCTGGCCCCACCCCAGAGCCTGCACCCCCAGCTGGAGTCCTCACCACCCCTGCACCCAACCCCCTGCCCTAGCCCAGAGCCCTCTCCCACAGCCTGAACCCCTCATTTCTGGCCCCACCTGGAGCCCACACCCCCAGCCCAGAGCCCATTACCCCCCCCTGCACCCCAATCCCCTGCCCCATCCTGGAGCCCTCTCCTGTACACCAAACCCCTCATCCCTGGCCCCACCCCAGAGTTAGCACCGCCAGCCGGAGCCCTCATCCCCCTCCCACACCCCAAACCCCGCCCCAGCCTGGTGAAAGTGAGTGAAGGTGGGGGAGAGTGAGCGACGGAGGGAGGGGGGACGGAGTGAGCGAGGGCGGGGCCTCGGAGAGGGGGAAGGGCAGAGCCTCAGGGCAGGGGCGGGGCAGGGGTGTTCGGTTTTGGGAGATTAGAAAGTTGGCAACCTGACCTGTCCAGGTTTTCCCAGGATTGTCCCTTTGTCCATGTCACTCTCCTGGGAAATCTGTGAGCCTGCCCAGGACGTGACGAGTCCCAGGTGTGTCAGTGGCTGCAGTGGGGGAGCTGCGGGGTGACCGTGCCTACGCAAAGGGAGCTCTGGTCCAGAGTGCCTGGGAGCTGCAGAGACAGGGCAGCTTGGAGCAGTGAGTGAGATCGGGAGCTCAGGGCCAGCAGGGCCCAGTCACCGCTGTGCAGGTGCCAGCTGCGGGGGTCACTGCCGGGGGCAGTGGGGTAGATCTGGCGCCATGTCCTGCTCGGTGAGGTTGGTACTTGGGGCAGTCCAGGAGCAGGAGCCTGTGGTGGCTGGTGCCCTCTCCCGGGATTCGGATGGGGAGACGGTGCCCGGGTGAGGGGACAGGTGATGTCCATGAAGCAGGCAGATTTCCTGTTTTGTTGTACCTCAGAGGTGGCGACCCTAACAGGACCCCCAGCAGTGTTTGTGTAACTGCCCTGGATGCCCCCCTCCCTCCCAGCTCTGTGTGGTAGGATACCCCGGAGTGCATGGACCCTGGGCCAGTGGGGCTGCAATATGTGTGCATGGCCCCTGGGCTCTCTGATCCCTGCTGGAGCTGCCCCGACTCCCCCAGCAGGCACCAGGGCACACACAGGGTCAGGCAGCAGGCTGGGAGCAAACACACACACAGCTCAGCCCCGGCTGTGAGGCAGAAAAGCTGCCACGTGGGCACAATTGGTTGTAACTGGGTCAGGGGAGTGTCACAAGCTGGTTATAAAAACCCGTCTGCCCTGACAGTGGGGACAGGGCCTTCCTCCCCCTATATCCAGGGGGCCACTGAACAGCTCCTGTCTGGGCATGTTCGGAGAGAAGGAAATTGTGGGGGAAAGGGCAGGAGGAGCGGGGGAGGGGTGGGAAGGTGTTAGTTGGGGAGGGGACAGGCTGATGCTGGGAGAGGACAGGGGAGGGGCAGATGACAAGAGTAGAGGTTGTAGGGGCAGAGGGGAGGAGCAGGCACAAGGGCACTGGGGGGTAAGAGGAGCGGGCACCAGTAGGACAGAGTGGGGTGAAGGGAGGGGCAGGTTCCCAAGGGCTGCAGGGGGTGAGGGGACAGGTGGGCACCAGGGCAGAAGAAGGGGATGGACCCCAGGGGGCACAGGGAAGCAAGGGAAGGGGCGGGCACCAGGGGGAGAGGGATGTGAGGGAATGGGGGGGCTCCATTGGGGCAGGGGGAATCAAGGGGAGGGACTGATGCCAGGGGGTGGGGGGGATGAGGAGTGGGGCATATTCCAGGGTCTTGGTGGGGAGGGAATGGGCAGGCACCAGGGGGACGGAGCGATGCAGGAGCCTGGGGGCAGAGGGTCTGGCTAGGGCAGGGACAGTCACCAGTGGGTGGAGGAGGATAAGAGGAGGGGCAGGTTCCCAGGGGGCTACGGGGGGAGGGTGAGCAGAGGAGCATGTGCCAGGGGAGAAAATGGGATGATGGGAGGGGCAGGCACTGAGTGGGGCTAAGGGGGAAGGGGAGGGACACTGGGATACCGGGAGGAAGCACGAGCAAGAGCACGCGAGAGAGCAGGGTTCCCGCCTCATACTGAGAAAGCGGGACAATCAGCGAGTTATCTCAAGTGCCTATACACAAATGCAAGAAGCCTGGGAAACAAGCAGGGAGAACTGGAAGTCCTGGCACAGTCAAGGAATTATGATGTGATTGGAATAACAGAGACTTGGTGGGATAACTCACATGACTGGAGTACTGTCATGGATGGATATAAACTGTTCAGGAAGGACAGGCAGGGCAGAAAAGGCAAGAGAGTTGCACTGTATGTTAGGGAGCAGTATGACTGCTCAGAGCTCCAGTATGAAACTGCAGAAAAACCTGAGAGTCTCTGAATTAAGTTTAGAAGTGTGAGCAACAAGGGTGATGTCGTGGTGGGAGTCTGCTATGGACCACCAGACCAGGGGGATGAGGTGGACGAGGCTTTCTTCCGGCAACTCACGGAAGTTACTAGATCGCAGGCCCTGGTTCTCATGGGAGACTTCAATCACCCTGATATCTGCTGGGAGAGCAATACAGCGGTGCACAGACAATCCAGGAAGTTTTTGAAAAGTGTAGGGGACAATTTCCTGGTGCAAGTGCTGGAGGAACCAACTAGGGGCAGAGCTCTTCTTGACCTGCTGCTCACAAACCGGGACAAATTAGTAGGGGAAGCAAAAGTGGATGGGAACCTGGGAGGCAGTGACCATGAGATGGTCAAGTTCAGGATCCTGACACAGGGAAGAAAGGAGAGCAGCAGAAAACGGACCCTGGACTTCAGAAAAGCAGACTTTGATTCCCTCAGGGAACTGATGGGCAGGATCCCCTGGGAGAATAACATGAGGGGGAAAGGAGTCCAGGAGAGCTGGCTGTATTTTAAAGAATCCTTATTGAGGTTACAGGGACAAACCATCCCGATGTGTAGAAAGAATAGTAAATATGGCAGGCGACCAGCTTGGCTTCACAGTGAAATCCTTGCTGATCTTGAACACAAAAAAGAAGCTTACAAGAAGTGGAAGATTGGACAAATGACCAGGGAAGAGTATAAAGATATTGCTTGGGCATGCAGGAGTGAAATCAGGAAGGCCAAATCACACTTGGAGTTGTAGCTAGCAAGAGATGTTAAGAGTAACCAGAAGGGGTTCTTCAGGTATGTTAGCAACAAGAAGAAAGTCAAGGAAAGTGTGGGAGCCTTACTGAATGAGGGAGGCAACCTAGTGACCGAGGATGTGGAAAAAGCTAATGTACTCAATGCTTTTTTTGCCTCTGTCTTCACGAACAAGGTCAGCTCCCAGACTACTGCACTGGGCAGCACAGCATGGGGAGGAGGTGACCAGCCCTCTGTGGAGAAAGAAGTGGTTCGGGACTATTTAGAAAAGCTGGACAAGCACAAGTCCATGGGGCCGGATGCGCTGCATCTGAGAGTGCTAAAGGAGTTGGCGGATGTGATTGCAGAGCCATTGGCAATTATATTTGAAAACTCACGGTGATCAGGGGAAGTCCCGGACGACTGGAAAAAGGCTAATGTAGTGCCCATCTTTAAAAAAGGGAAGAAGGAGGATCCTGGGAACTACAGGCCAGTCAGCCTCACCTCAGTCCCTGGAAAAATCATGGAGCAGGTCCTCAAGGAATCAATTCTGAAGCACTTAGAGGAGAGGAAAGTGATCAGGAACAGTCAGCATGGATTCACCAAGGGCAAGTCATGCCTGACTAATCTAATTGCCTTCTATGATGAGATAACTGGCTCTGTGGATGAGGGGAAAGCAGTGGACATGTTGTTCCTTGACTTTAGCAAAGCTTCTGACACGGTCTCCCACAGTATTCTTGCCAGCAAGTTAAAGAAGTATGAGCTGGGTGAATGGACTATAAGGAGGATAGAAAGTTGGCTAGATTGTCGGGCTCAACGGGTAGTGATCAATGGCTCCATGTCTAGTTGGCAGCCGGTATCAAGTGGAGTGCCCCAAGGGTAGGTCCTGGGGCCGGTTTTGTTCAATATCTTCATAAATGATCTGGAGGATGGCGTGGATTGCACCCTCACCAAGTTTGCAGATGACACTAAACTGGGAGGAGAGGTAGATACATTGGAGGGTAGGTATAGGATTCAGAGGGCCCTAGACAAATTAGAGGATTGGGCCAAAAGAAATCTGATGAGGGTCAACAAGGACAAGTCCAGTTTTGGGCCCCACACTACAAGAAGGATGTGGATAAATTGGAGAGAGTCCAGCGAAGGGCAACAAAAATGATTAGGGGTCTAGAGCACATGACTTATGAGGAGAGGCTGAGGGAGCTGGGATTGTTTAGTCTGCAGAAGAGAAGAATGAGGGGGGATTTGATAGCTGCTTTCAACTACCTGAAAGGGGGTTCCAAAGAGGATGGCTCTAGACTGTTCTCAATGGTAGCAGATGACAGAACGAGGAGTAATGGTCTCAAGTTGCAATGGGGGAGGTTTAGATTGGATATTAGGAAAAACTTTTTCACTAAGAGGGTGGTGAAACACTGGAATGCGTTACCTAGGGAGGTGGTAGAATCTCCTTCCTTAGAGGTTTTTAAGGTCAGGCTTGACACAGCCCTGGCTGGGATGATTTAACTGGGACTTGGTCCTGCTTCGAGCAGGGGGTTGGACTAGATGACCTTCTGGGGTCCCTTCCAACCCTGATATTCTATGATTCTATGATGATTCTAAGTGCAGAGTCCTGCACTTAGGACGGAAGAATCCCGTGCACCGCTATAGACTAGGGACCTAATCGCTCGGCAGCAGTTCTGCAGAAAAGGACCTAGGGGTTACAGTGGACGAGAAGCTGGATATGAGTCAACAGTGTGCCCTTGTTGCCAAGAAGGCCAATGGCATTTTGGGATGTATAAGTAGGGGCAGTGCCAGGAGATCGAGGGACGTGATCGTTCCCCTCTATTCGACATTGGTGAGGCCTCATCTGGAGTACTGTGTCCCGTTTTGGGCCCCACACTACAAGAAGGATGTGGAAAAATAGGAAAGAGTCCAGCGGAGGGTAACAAAAATGATTAGGGGACTGGAACACGTGACTTATGAGGAGAGGCTGAGGGAACTGGGATTGTTTAGTCTGCGGAAGAGAAGAATGAGGGGAGATTTTATAGCTGCTTTCAACTACCTGAAAGGGGGTTCCAAAGAGGATGGCTCTTGACTGTTCTGAGTGGTGGCAGATGACAGAACAAGGAGTAATAGTCTCAAGTTGCAGTGGGGGAGGTTTAGGTTGGATATTAGGAAAAACTTTTCCACTAGGAGCGTGGAGAAACACTGGAATGCGTTACCTAGGGAGGTGGTGGAATCTCCTTCTTTAGAAGTTTTTAAGGTCAGGCTTGACAAAGCCCTGGCTGGGATGATTTAGTTGGGGATTGGTCCTGCTTTGAGCGGGGGGTTGGACTGGATGACCTCCTGAGGTCCCTTCCAACTCTGATATTCTGTGATTCTATGAGGGACATGCATCAGGGCCGTAGAGTGTGAGTGAGGGGCAGGACTGGTGCCAAGGGAAAGAGAAAGATGAGGGGAGGGGTGGGCACCAGGGGTCCAAAGGGTGAGCTAGAGAAGGGGCGGGCAGAACTGGGGGATGGGGGAAGGGGAAGGGGCTTGCACCAGGGGACACAAGGCGTGAACAGAGGGGCAGGCGCTAGGGAGGCAGAGGGGGAGTAGAAGGAGGGGCTGGCACCAGGGGAAAAGGAGGGGGTGGGAGAAGGCGCAGGTGACAAGGGGACAAAGAGGGGTGAGGGGTAGGACAGGTTTCAGAGGGACATGCAGGGGCAAGCGGTGGGGCAGATCCCAGGGGGCAACAGTGGAGCGAGGGAAAGGGCAGTCATAAAGGGAGAGAGGGGCATGAGGGGTCAGTGACAGGAAGACAGAGGTGGGAGGAGGGAAGGGGTAGTCACCAGGACGGATGCGGGGGGATGAGCAGAGGGGTAGATACAAGGAATGGAGAGAGGAGAGGGGCGGGCACTAGGGGCAGAAAGTGGGGTGTGGAGAAGGGCGCACCCTATGGGCAGAGGGGTGTGGAGATGTGGGCATGAGGGGGGAAGAGGGAGGGGAGGGGAGGGGTGGGGTGGGACCCAGAGGTTAGGAGATGGGGAGGGGAGGGGCAGATACCAGGGGGCCCAAAGGCGGGCAAGGGAAGGGGTTTGCACCAGGCAGGCAGAGGGGGCAAAGGAAGGGGCAGGCACCAAGGAGGGAGATGAGGGCAATGGTAGAGATTGGCCTCAGGGGGGCAGAGGAGGAGTGAACAGAGGGGCTGGCACCAGGGGACTAGAGGGGGGTGAGGGGTGCAGGTTTTAGGGAGGCAAAGAGTGAGGGAAGGGAAGGGGGAAGAACTAAGGGGAAGGTGGCAGGGGAGGGGGTGCAAGGGAAGAGGCAGGCAACAGGGGGTGGGGGCGAGGGAAGTGGCTTGTACTGAGGGGAGAAGTGGGGGCCAGGGCGGGAGAAGGAGGGGCAGGAACCGGGGGCAGAGTGGGGGAGAGACAAATGCTGGGGGGTTGGGGGACAGTGGTGGAGCATGGGATGGGGAAGGCACCAGGGGCAAATGGGGGGGGCGGTGAGGGAAGATGTGGTCATCAGTGGGTAGGAGGGCAAGGGAAGGGGTGGGTGCCGGGAGACTAGAGGGGTACGAGGGGAGGGGTGAAAGCCGGGGGGGCACAGGAGGGTGAGCAGATGGATAGGCAGCAATGGGACAGTGGGAGGGGCAGGCACCAGGGGGACAGTGGTGAGGCATGGAATGGGGCAGGCACCAGGGAAAACAAGGGGCAAGAGGCAGTATTGAGGGCAGAGGGGGGCAAGGGAAGAGGTGGGCGCCAGAGGGGCAGGGGAAGGGGCAGGTGCTGGGGGACAGAAGGGGGTAAAGGAAGGGGGCAGACAAAAAGGAGGGAAGGGGGTGGGGAGGAGTGGGTGCCAGGAGATGGGGGGTGAAAGGAGGGGTGGTCACGAGAAAGGCAGGGGGTGGGGCAAGTCATGGGTGATGGGGGAAGAGGGGCGTGAGGAGAGTGGAGTCAGGGGGCAGAGGGAGTGAGGGGGGTGGGCATCAGGGAGGAAGGGGGCAAGAGGAGGGGCGGGTACCAGGGGGGCAGGGTGAATGAGGGAAGGGGTTGGCACCAGGAGGATGCAGGGGGGTCAGGAAAAGGGCAGGTGCCAGGGGGATTGAGGGGGTTGAGCAGAAAGGCAGACACAGGGAGGGCAGAGGAGGGAGGGTTAGGCACCAGGAGGTAGAGAGGGGGGCGAGGAGAGAGGCAGGACAGGTGGGTAGAGGGAGGTGTTAGGAGAGGGGATCGAGGAGGGGCAGGAGCCAGAAGGTGAGAGTGGGGCTAGAGGAGGTGTGGGCACAGGGGGACGAGGGAAGGGAAGGGTGCCAGCGGTCAGAGAGGGTGGGGAGAGGGACGGGTAACAGGCGGGGCTCAGGGGGGCGGGAAGGGCAGGAGCCAAGACAGCAGAGGAGGGTGATGGGTGGGGGGGCATGAAAGGGCAGAGGGGGTGAGGGCAGTACAGGCACCAGCGGGGCAGGGGGGCGAGGGGAGGGGAAGGAGACATAGCAGGAGAGGGGGAAAGGGGAGAGGTTCATTCCAGGAGGTAGCAGGAGGGTGAAGTGATCGGTGGGCTCCACGGTGCAATGGATGTTTCGGGGAGAGGGGCAGGTGACAGGACGGCAGGGGGAGAAGGGAGGGGTGAGTTCCAGGGGGGCAGAGGTGGGTGGAGGGCAGGGGCACATGTCAGGGAGGCAAAGTGGGGGCAGAGGGGCAGGGGCCCAGGGGAGCAGAAAGAGGGTGAGAAGAAGGGGAGGGGTGAGGATAGAGGCAGGGGCCAGGTGGGCACAGGGGTTAGGGAGGAGCGGGAGCTAGGGGGCACAGGGGCATGAGGAGATTGGCTGGTGCCAGGGGGCAGAGGTGGGTGGAGGGCAGGGGCAGATGCCAGGGAGACAAAGGTGGGGAGAGGGGCAGGGTCCCAGGGGGAGAAGCAGGAGTTGGGGTGAGGGGACAGGATAGAGGCGGGGGTCAGGTGGGCACAGGAATTGAGGGAAGGGTAAGGGAGGGGCAGGTGCCAGGGGGATAGAGGGAGGCGAAGGGGGGCAAGAGGGAAGGTGAAGGGGGCAGGCCCCAGGGAATCTCTGTTGCTCTGGGGCCATGTGTGGCTGGTTTGTTGCTAAGAGCAGGTTGGTGCCATCCCCACACACACTGGGGGTGCAGCCCTGACCCACGGGGCGCAGCTGGGACTCTCCATGTTAGGGCACGGGCAAGGTGTCTGGGCTCGCTGGAAGGGGGCAGGGTAGTGGGAGATAGGAGTTGAGGGGTGCTGGGGGGAACAGGGGCCATTGCTAATGAGGCTGGGGCAGTGGGGAGGGGAGGGGGCATTTCCCCACTTGCTTCCCACTCCACCTGGGAGAAGCTGCACTAGGGGCCAGTCCCAGTTCATACCAGTGCAGCGCATCTGTACTCAGGGTTTGCAGTGGGGCACCGACATGGCTGAGACACTGCTGTGCCAGGGGCCAGAACCCCTCCCCTCACTGGGGTTATGGATCAGTATTTACAGGGTCACTGGACCAGGGGAGCTGGACTCTGGGCTCCCAGCTGGGGCCCAACCCACTGGGCTGCAGAGTCAGTCTCACTCCCACGCTCTGGCCCAGTGCCCATGGCAGTGTTTAGACACAGGGGGGCGTCTTCAGCAGGAGAGATTGTGGGAGCCCCACATCAGACACCCGGAGCCCAGCCATTCCAGCCCTTACCTGGATTCCCACATTCCAGTTCCTGCCCCACATCACCCGGGGGGACGGAACCGGGGGCTCCCCACTGAGGGCCCAGCCACAGGGCTAAAGGCTGGAAGGGAAGCGGTGGCACCTTTCTCTGTTCATTGAAACTCGTCAGCAAACTCGACATGGATTTGCGAATAGTTTCAGTCGACCCAAAATATAATTTTTCAGCAAATAAACTATTTACCCCCAAAATTACAACCAGCTCTATTTCAAACGTGTCCCAGCAACTTAGGAGCCCAAATCCCAGTGACTTGTAGTGAGTGACTGTCAACATCACCAGAAACGCACAGGTACGGCCAGGCCAGGCTCAAGACATCAGCTATGAAACACTCTAGAGCTGCTGTTAAATTTGCCCTGGATAGAAATATTTCCCCACGGGCTCCCATAGCTCTTTTACTGAAGGCTGCGGAGAAAAAGATATGGCCAGTAGTAATTAGTGACACTAACAAGGAGCTAGTCTGAATGAAAGAGACCTTGGAAGAGACTAGCTGCAGAGTTATGTGAATTCAGGGGACATCTTTACCTGGTAGTCGTGGACTATTTTTCCAGGTATACAGAAAGAGTGTACTTGAAAGACATAACATACCAGAGTGTTACGGAGCAACTGAAGCGCACTTTTGGTCATTTCAGGGTTCCAGAAGAACTTGTGACAGAGCATGGACCATAATTCACTGACGTAGAATTTAATTTATCCAAACAAAATATGATCTTGTGAAGAATCATACAGTGAAGAATATCCTTCAACAGGAAGATCCATTCTTTGCTCTACTGAGTTATAGATCAACACCAATAGCAGCTACTGGATAAAGTGCAGCACAACTCCCGGTGGGAAGACAACTCAGAACTACCCTCCCAACTTTGGAAAAGAATCTATCTCCAAAGTTGTCAGACATGTAAAGAGTAGTCAAATTGAACAAAAAGGCAAAAAGAGCTTGCAAACACTTTTAGAACAGACATCACTTAGAAAACTACCAGGCCTAGAACCCGGTGACAATGTTTGTGTCAAACTGGATGGAGAAAAATAATGGAATATTCCAGGTGTTGTAAAGAAAAAGAATTCAAGACTCAGGTTGTATGTGATCAAGACCAAGAGAGGAGAGTTCAACAGAAACTGTCAACATCTACAATTTGTTCCTCAGAAAGAACAATCAACTGAGCAAACTCTGCAGATGATGGATGCAGAACAAGAAGATGACTCAAGGATTTCAGACTGACCGCAGTCAGTGATTGGAACTAATGGACAGCAAGATGACGAAGCTGTTACCTGTTCGGGTTGTGTAATTAAAAGACCAGCACCATTCAGAGACACCTAACAGACTGATCTGCACTGAACTTCAAAGACAGTGCGATAATGTAAATATTATAAATGGTTGGAATGTAGAACTTAACGGGGGAGATGAAATAGAACGCTAAACTGTATTATGCTGTTCAACCACAAGGTAGCGCTGGGTGTAAAATACCATCTTTAAGCTGACCTCAGTCATGCTTGGCGGAAAATTCAAGGATTTTGTGATGAACACATCTGGTGTGTATCTGGCTGAGAGGGAAGCTCCGTAGCCAGCCCATATGTGCTACAGGACCATCACACCAATGATGAAGCCCAGTGTTATTGACTACCTCTGCTATGGCCAAAGAGTTGTTCTGAACTATGACATGCTGAAGACTATGGGGGATTTGACCCATGACATGAGCTACATAGAAAGTTGGGGAATCAAACTCCTGGTCTCTTCACACTTCAGTGACAAGAAGAAAATTAGCACCAAGGGCCTTGCAGATTTCCTTGTGGCAGCACGGCAGGAAGTACCCTCCACCCCACCCCAGCTGCAGAACATAACCAAGCATCAGCCATGGTCAAGCCTACCTTTGAATACAGGTTGGCTCTGGGGGTTGGGGGAAATGTATGAAGAGGGCTGGCCCTTTTATGGGAGTTAGGGACCAGACTACCTGTGACAGGCTCCTGTAAGGGAGAATGAGACAACCCAGACGGAACTGGAAGTAATTAAATCCCTATGTGGCTAGTTGGCAGCTAAATAGGGTTACCGGGGCTCAGGTGAAGGAATCCTAGGGACAGGAAGCTGCCGAGAAGAGGAGCTCCCAGGAGAGCTCACCAGAGCAAGGAGCCTGGAAGGGGTGCTTCCAGAGCAGTGGTCCCCGAACTGTGGGTTGTGCCCCCCTAGAGGGTGTGGAGGAACATTTGGGGGCATGGCAGGGCATGGACCAGCCCCCATGGGTGGCGGGAAGGGAACGCCAACCAGCCTTACTCTGCCCCCACCTCCACTCTGGCCCCACCCTAAGCCCCAGCTGAGGCTCTGGCCCCAGCCTCAGCCAGTGACTCCTGGCCCTGCTCCAGGCTGCCACCCCAGCTGCAGCTCCAGCCCCAACTGTGGTTCCGCCCCCAACTGCAGCCCCAGTTTCAGCTCAGGCTGCACCAGCGGCTTCGCTCCCAGCTGAAGCCTGCGGCTCCCGGCCCCAACAGCGGGTCCACTTCCAGACACGGCCCCCAGCTCCTAGCCCCAATTGCAGCCCTGTTCCTGGCCCAGCTCCCGACCGCAGCTCCCGGGGTGGGGGCACAAACCAGGTAAGGGAGGGCATGACCAAAAACGTTTGGGAACCACTGTCCTAGACAGAGGGGGAGGCGCTGCCAGAGATGACAATGACAGCAGCAGCTGAAGAAGGACAGAGCCCTGGAGAGCTACCTCCGGCTGGAGAAAGTGGACGCAGGGAATAAAGGCACAGCCTGAAATGACCCCAGCTCCGGGAAGGAGGGCTGGAGTCATCTGATTCCACAATGGAAACTAATCGAAGCCCAGCTCTGGGAAGGAGGACTTAGGGCTCCTGACTTGAGGACAGTGAGGAGCTTGAGTGAGAGCTGGAGGCTAGAGCAGAGTGAAGGAAAAGATTTTATTTTGGGGTTTACTTGGACTCAGAGCGGACCCCAGGAGGGGACTTTTCTCTCAGATCTTTTGGACTATGAGGCGTAATTTAAGAAGTGCTGAAGAGGATAAACTGAGACAAGATGCTTGCCAAGACACCCTGAAATGACTGAGGGTGGTACCTGAGGGGGCCACCCCACGATGAGTCTATAAAACTGGAACCCATTTAACAGAACTGCTGCCCCTTCCCCATGAGACAGAGCCTCGCTCTCTTCAGTCTGTCTGGGTGGGCCCCTCACCACAGCATCTGACCCCAACAGAGCCTGCATCACAGAGTGGAAATCTGGAGCGAACACAGCACAGGGTTTTGGGCCACCCACCTGGCATCCAGTGTCCCTGTCCCAGCTCCCAGGCTGCTCCCGCTCCCCCACAGCCTCCAGCTCCCCCCAACCTCAGGCTGCCTCCGCCCTGCCCTGTTCCCTGGGGGGTGACCCAGAGCCCAGCATGGAGCCATCAGGGTCACTACAATACTGTCTACCACACCCAGAAGACAGGCACAGGATGGGCTCAGGGAGTGGCTGGCCCCACAACGGGACCCTCGTGTCCCCTCCCCCAGTGCTTGCTGCTGCCCTTGCTGGGCCTTGTCTGCACTCAGACCAGGAGCCCTGTGGGGCTGGCAGCCCCTTGTTCTGTCTCTGCAGTGCCTGGCTCACTCGTGGGCGCTATACCAATAATAACACTCACTGCCCAGCCCCTAAGGGCTGCATGACAGTGCAGGGCCTTCCCCATTGCACACGGGGACCCTGGGGCGCAGGGAGCCTTGGTTATTCTGCCCCACACATTCACCCAGCGACTCCCCCGAGCTGCCGGACCTGAGTCCCTGGGGTCAGAGCGCGGGCAGTCGAGTGGCAGTGACCGGCCGGGGCTGCTGGGGTGGGTGGCAGGAAAGGGTTAATCCCAGGACGGTGGCACTTTGCTGCCCAGCCCTGGCTGGTCTCTGCCCTCTGGGTGCAGCACAGGGCGTGTGTCTCTGAGCAGGTCCCTGCCCACTCGCCCGGCCACTTGCCCCAGACACAGAGAACCCAGGTGCCGAGGGAGGAGCAGCCCCAGCAGCGCCGCATTGGCCCTGGCACGGGCTGAGCCTGCGAGCGCAGCACCAGAGGCAGCGGCGGGGGGGGGGGCTCAGCCATTGAGAGCAGCAGGGTCCCCCCCCCCCCCCCCGCAGGGGAGGGGTCAGCGCTGGGACAACAGGCCTGGCTGGGCCAGGGGCTGGGAGCTCTGGCAGCCAGCGCGGTGCCAGCACCAACGGCCCTGCTGGAGACCCTGGGCCTGGCCAGCCGGGAGCAGCCAGCGAGTGACTCAGGGCCTGGGGCCCTGCCCAGGACGGGGTTTCCGGGGGGTGACAGGAGGCTCCCCAGGGGCTGCTGATCCCCTAGAAGGAGGCACGGAGGTGACTGGCTCAGGATCCCGACAGGCTCAGGGGCCAGGGGTGTGGAATGGCCCAGAGCCCAGCCGTGTTCAGGGTCCGGTGGGCACAGACTGTGCTGGGCTGGGGGCAGCGAGGGGGGAGGGGAGCAGGGATGTGCTGGCTCCAGCCAGCCACAGAGAGGAAGCTGCTTCCCCCACAGCCTGGGGTTCCTGCTCCCCGGAGCCCTGAGATCCTGGCCCTGCAGCCGCCACCCACTGCGCAGCCTCCATCGGCCGGGACAGACACACCCAGCTTGGCCCCTGCGACTGCCCCCTGCTGGGGGTGGGGGGTGGGAAGAGAGGAGGGCGGGGGTAGGATGAAAGGGCCAGTTCAACTATCACAGACCGAGCTCACTGAACCTTCCCACTCCCCCTCTCCTCGGCCTTAGCTTCTTCTCTGTCCCTCCTCGCTGTCAGGTTTCTGCCTTTGCCCCTGATCTCCAAGCTGGGGTTGTGGGGAGGGGTTTGGATGGGGGCAGCTCACGCTCAGACGTTGTGACAGGGTCACACTCTTGTGAGTGAATCTCACTCAATGAGCAGCAAACCACTGACCCAGCCTCACACTGGGCTGTGCTCAGAGCAGACGAGGGGCCCGTAGGATTCAGCTTGTTACCCAGTAACACACGGCCTAGGTCAGACCACAGCAGCCAGACCGGCCCCTCCTCCAGCTCAGAAAGCTTGGCCAGCCTTGGCTAATGGGGCCTGGGGCAGAGCTGAACGGTGGCCACACAACGCAGCCCTCACACGTCTCAGGAGAGAGGCACAGACACATCATCCGTTACCAGTCTGTGCAGCTCCCAGCACAATGGGCCCAGTCCAGGCCTCACAGCACCTGGCTCAGGGACTCCCATTAACGCAGCCACAGAGGGGTCAGGATGTCACAGTGATGGGGCCTGGTCAGACACCTGGGCAAGTACCAGCAGGTGGCTGTAAGTAGCAGGGAAACTGCCCAGCACTCAGTGCATCAGCCTCCAGCTCTCACACAGCTCCAAGCCTGTCAGCTGGGTGCAAGCGTGTCCTGGGGTCCCAGGCTCTGTCCAGATCCCCAGGCACAATACAGCTGAATGTCCCAGTAGATTCCACTCACCTCCGAATCTCTCCAGCGCTTCCCTCAGGTCAAGGGAAATTTTATACACGTTCTTCAGGTCAGTAGAAACAGCTTCTGCTTCCTGGAGTTTCACATTCTCACTTCTATGAGGAAAACGTCCCATCATCACTCAGCTGCTCTGTGCACACGTCATCCCAGAACCACCACCAAGAATATAAGAGCAATGAACATAGGAAACACACCTGCTCAATGTGCTTTTCACATCCTGAAAGGAAAAAGAGAATCAATGTCCTGTATTAACACAATGTGCATAAAACTGAGTGAGTCTAACTCTGGGCATCAAACCTTCATCTTGAAAATAGATCAACCCTCCCAGGCTTCACTGTTTTGAACACTTGTTTCATATATATACAGGAGTCAGGAATTTAGCTAAAGGGTTCTCCCTTCTAGGGGCACAACCCATCAGTATCTGTGTTTATGGACTGTGTTGGGTCCAATGTTCTGGAGTCAGAGCAGGGATGGGTTCAGCTCAGTATCATTTTTGTATTATCCATTTAATCTCCCATGGCCTCACTGGATCTCCATGAGGGGAATTCCCCTCTAACATGAACTGCGATATTTTGGAACTGATGGAGCCCTTAGCCTCATGTTCTGTTTGTCAGTAAATCACAGAACACATTGACTCTAATTGTTGGAATCCAGACCCATGGAGCTGAGTTATAATTCTGGATGGGTGGAGAATTTTGATGCCATCTCACCTTCAGCAGCTCCGCAACCGGTTGCTGACATTTCTCCTCTATCTCTGTGATCAGCTGCTGCAGAGAGGAGCTTTGCCGGGAGAGTTTGGTGACATTTTCCTGTAGTCTCTGCAGAGTCTCCCTCTCCTCCTCCTCCAGGCTCTGCAGAAGCAGCTGCTCCTCCTCTCTCAGCAGTGTGTGCAGTTTGTTAAATTCACCTGCAATCATCTCTCTCTTATTCTTCACTTTCCCCTTGAGATAGAAAAATAGGAAAAGCACAGAGAAAACAGGAGCCAGATGTTGAGTTACACGGACTGGGCCTCTGTTCATGAAACAGGGGATATTAGATCAGTATCAGTTTGGAAGGGTATTTACTTCATATGGCCAGTTCTGTAGTGGGGTTATCTAGGGTGCTTTGTAAAGACGCAGTATGTTATTGCAGGTGGCATGGGATGGACACAGTGGAGTGGGGAGAAATCGAGGGGACAGTAAAGATTTACAGGGGGCTGCACAGCGCAGCCCTCCAGCACCCCAGGACCCATCTGCCAATGGGCTTTGGACACCAACCCCTCCCCCAGACCAACCCCCACCCCGCCCTTGGGAGCACTGCAGACACAGGGCACTCAGACACCTTGGTACAGCCCTGACAAGCCTCGGCTCCCTCCGGAGCCCCTGTAGGCACCTGCCCGAGGCTTTGTGCATGTGGCCTGGACCCTGCAAAGGGCCATGGACCTGCAGCTTCCTTCCCCTCCTGCCCCCTGGGAGCTGCTGAGTTACAGCTAATTCGAGTTGTGCAAGTATTATGATATCCCCTAACATCTCCCCCCATCAGACACAGCCAGCGCATCCTTCATGGGGGCCTGTCACCTCCCGGGCCCTGCTCCCGCCCATGGGGATACTCCCCACCTGGCTCAGGCCCATGACAGCCCCTCTCAGTGGGTGACTGGCTGCCCCTGCTGGGCCTCATCTCACAGTTGCTGGGGCTGCAGTTACTCTGGACCGAGTGACACTGATTATCAGGCCGTGACCTCTGGTGCTGTAGGACGTAACTCGCTCTCACTGGGCGATAATCAAGGGTTTCAGAACCACCCCAGTGACTGTCCCAAGACTGACCTCCATGGCGCCCGCTGGGAACTTTGCCGGACACATTCAAACCTGGCTGTTAATTGTTATGCACCTAAATCCCTATTGTCTGAGGAACTGAGCACCAACTGCTTCCGGTGCAGGGAGTGGGAGCTGCTGCGGTTCTGTCCTCTGGAAATCAGCCCACTTCCGCCGGGCTCTAAATACGGCTTCAGATGCAGAACCAGGGGCACCCAGCTCTGAGCATTTCAGCTCTTGTAAATGGCCATTTTTATCTGACTCGTGGGACACCTGCTTCTCCTCTCCTCCCTGCTGCTGGCGTCTTCCTCACACCCCCCACGCTCTCTGCAGGGATTTCACTGGAAAAGGCAGGTGAACCGGTACAGACATTTTGTCCCATGGGTTCATCAGCTGGCTACAGACAAGCACAGGTAAAGTCACAGTAACAGTAGCAGGTGCCTGGGATGAAGTGGCCACGTGATGGCAAGAGAGGCTGTGAGGTGGCCAAGCACTGCCTGGCTTTACACTGACCTGCCCCTGGCGCTGCTCACTCAGGGGGTGTCCACACTGCAATGAAGGTCTGACAGCACCGTGTGTAGACACACCCCAGCTAGCTTTGATCAAGCGAGCTCGTGTACTGGTAGCTATGAAGCCGCAGCAGCACGGGCTGTTCACGCCCACCCAGACCCCTGGGTGTCACTCAGGGACTAGCCTGCAGCTAGCTGCTGGGGCCATGTAGATGCACCCTGGGGGCAGATTTTCCACAGAGCTCCACACCCGCCACTGGGTTCGATGCTCAGAAGAGCTCAGCTCCCAGCATGCCCCCAGCCCAGCCAGCTGAGTGAATCTGAACCTCACTCCTGGGGGCAAATCCTCCTCCCAGCGCCCAGCTCCAGTGTCTGGCCCAGGCACTGGGCAGATTCATTGCAGGGACTGTGGGAGCAGGGCGAGAAGGAACAATCTGTTTCCTCCAGGCTGCAGAGAAGCTGCAGAGCTTTGTCATGGAGGCCACTGAAAACCGGTGGCTGGAGCAGCCGACACACCCTCCCCACCTGCAAGAGGGAAACAGGATCCATGGAATAGTGAAAACACTGCACCCAGTATTGAGAATTTGCCCCATCAGAGATCTCAGGGGTGGGTCTGCACCACTGTACAAGGGCCAGGAACTGCCCCTCCTCCTCCGCCTACAGGAGCTGCTGTGCTGAGATCCCCACCGGAGACACAGCCTGATGCGGCCAGCACCCTGGATGGCAGGTACCACAGACCAGGGGAGGCTGAGCCTCCCCAAACAGGATGCAGCGCCCCTCCCTTTGGAGGCAGGCTGCAGACCTGCTGCCTTTGGAGTCCTGCCTGCGCTCTGCCCGGAGCCCTCGCTCCCGCTCTTCCCCCGAACCCCGCAGCACCCGCTGCTTGCCCCCCGTCAGCTGTGTGGGGGGCTCCGCCACTTGCTCCTCTCTGCCCCTCCCCTGTCAGTCGCCCTTAAGGCAGCAGGGGGCAGAAAGGAGCAAGCGGCAGGGGAGCGGGCCTTGCGGGAGGGGGTGGGGGAGAGGAGCGAGCTGCAACAGTGACCGGGTAGTCTCTGGGGAGGGGGCTGGAAGGGAGTGGGGCCGGGCATGGGGCAGAGCAGGAAGGGAGCGTGGTCGGGGCCTCGGGGAGAGGAGGCCAAATGGGGGTGGAGCAGTGGGCAGGGCGATGATCCGGGCACTGGGGAGGTTCTGGCACTCACGCCCAGCCTCCCCAAATGCCGGAGGCATCCGCTGCCCATGGCCGGCACCAAACCTGTGCAATGGAGCAAACAACCAGAACAGGTTCATAGTCTCATCCTGGAGCTTTACGGGCCCCGGCATTCCTGGGAACGCTGCAGGGGGAACGGCTCAGGGAGGAATAAACCAGGACACCCACCTGCCACTCTGTAGTTTTCTTTTTCTCTTTAGACCTCAGAGCCAGGGCCTCTTGCAGCTCCTTCCTCAGAGGGCCCAGGGCTCCCCGGAGTTTCACCTGCAGGGGCATCGTGTGCGATAAACAGCCATTAGTCTGCCTGTCAGATGGACAGCACTATCCATATTGGCATTTCATACAGGAGCGGTAAAATACCCTGGAAGCGAGCAGCAGACTCGTCTCTGCCGGCCCCAAAGGCCTCATGGGAGCAGAGAGGCCAGTCTCAGAGCGGGGGCTCTGCTTCGTGCAGACACTCAGGACTTCTCAAAGCCTGTGTTTTAGCTAAAGTTTCCCATCCCTGAGCACAGGCCAGAAGGGAAATAGCTGGGAAGGTTCTGAACGATCCCTCCTGCCAGTGCGAATGAAGAGGTTGGGACAGCACCTCGCTCCACTGTACCCCAGACCCAGGCCAGGAACAAGACCCCACTGTGCTCTCGTCTGTCCAGGCTCCCATGTGGCCTCCCTCAGGCAGCAGCTGAGCACCTGAGCTAGTGCAGTCCCGTTAACTGTGCAGGGTGAAGCTATGATGGGGCTGGAGTCAGTGAGGAACAGGGAACACACTCGGTCTGGGGGAATGGGCCCCCCATAATTATAACGGCTCCAGAGCTGTAATAACCCAGGGCTTTCTTCCCCTTTGACAGCGTGTGATTCATTCACACAGCACAGCAATGTGCTCCTGCCCCATCAGCCCCGCTCTGTGCAACACCCCTCGCAGCCCCCCAGAGCCCCCTCCTGAGATCTCCCCATTTCACTCTCTTTTCTCTCCTCCTCCCTGCCCAAGGGCCGAGGCTGCTGCTGCTGCTGAGAGCTCCTGGGGTGCTGTTCAGCTGACACCCCTGCAGTGCTGCTGCAGGGAAGCAGTGAGGGAGGGAGGGAGGGAGCCAGCAGGGGCTAGTGAGAGACAGGAGGTGGAAAAGCAACCTTTGCATCCAGCAAAACAGCTTCATAAATGAGCAGGGATCAGAAGGCAGGGCGGGGAAATGAGGCTGGATTCTTTGAAGCTCCACCCACAAATAAGCTCCACCCATGTGAGTCACCAAAAGGAGACACCATGATCTGTTCACAGTAGATGGTGCAATGTTCAGAACAGGATGGAGTTGCTGATGGGCTCCAAGGGCTCCTGGGGCCTGGCTCCTCTCATGGGGCTCGAATATACCCCTGGGCTCTGCTGAACTCTCTGGGCAGGGTCCTCCTTTACTGGGGGGAACAGAAGAGGTGGCATCTCCCAAACATCACCCGCTTGTGGCACCGGAAATAGGCGTCACTGGCAATAAATGGTGCCAAGCTGCAATTCTCCCTCTCCTCTCTCACATGGGGAACGAAATAATTAACAGTGTTGATATTTAAATGATCATCACTGAGGCAATGGGGCCATTCACACCTCTCAGAGCCGCTGTGCCCAGCTCTCTGCATCTCCTACATCTGGGTCACAGTTTTGAGGTTTTCTTCACAACCGAAACAGCTGGAGACTCAGTTTAAAGCAAAGTGAAAGCTGAGATCCCGGAGAAGAAGGCAGGTGCTTCGCTGGAGAAGTGCCAGCACTTCCCGGCTGTCTCTGAGCCCTGTCAGTGAGCACAGAGGCTTGGGCCTGGTCTTAACGTGACACTTCGGTCACCCTGGCTTCTTTGCTGCCGGGCTGTAGCTGCGCTGCTCAAGCCCCTGCAGTGTAGACACGGCCTGGGAGTTCCTGGGGCAGAGAAGCAGCTCAATGAAGAAGGGACTTGGAGCAGAAATTTGGGACAGTTCAGGCCAAACTGAGTGTGTCAGTGAGTCTGGTCCCTGTGGGGAGGGAATTCAGGCCATTTCCCTCCCTTCCTTCTGCAACCCTGGGCAGGGCCCTAACATCAGCCCATGTCCTCCCCTCTCTCCCGGGCTGCGGGCAGGGAACCTCAGCAGCGTCTCATCCCCAGCCTCCCTCTCTCCAGTCCAGACACAGCCCCAGATGGGATGGGAGCAATGACGTGTTTCTTTAATGTGGTTCCAGAACCGTGTTGTCCCACCCACACTGTCAAAACCCAACCGTGTCAGGACACAGGTGGCCCCAACTTTGTCAGACAATTATAATACCCTGGTGTGTACATCCATGGTGTACCTAAGCTGTAAGACCCCCCCTCATCCTACTAATGTTATCTGGGCTAATGGCTGCAGGAGTCAATATGAGTGGAGCAGGGCTGCTGGACGGGGAAGAGCTGAAGGAGGAGAGAAGAACAGGACATGGGGAAAGAAAGAAAGAAAGAAAGAAAGAAGAGCAGGACACAGGTACCAGCTGTGGCTTTCGGTGCCACTGACGTGCAGGGATGTGTCAGGGTCCAGATTGTTTCGTGTGCAAGCAGGGTCTGAATGAGCTCTCCCGTGACAGCTCGCTGGGGAGGGGAAAAGGCTTCAGGTGCAAACTGTATTTACATGAACACACCGACTCTGCCTAGGTATCCAGCAGACAGGGCTGTGTTGCCAAAGTGATCAACTGTGCCTGGTGCTGGATTACAGACCACTTCAGTATGGAATGTGGGGGTAATGAAATAGGGTTCTCTTTACTGTGTGAGTAAAGGGCAGCGGAGTAGCATTTAGCCAAGGGGTGGCCAACCTGTGGCTCCGGAGCCACATGCAGATCTTTAGAAGTTAAGATGCGGTTCCTTGTATAGGCACCGACTCCGGGGCTGGAACTACAGACACCAACCTTCCAATGTGCTGGGGGGTGCTCACTGCTCAACCCCTGGCTCTGCCATGGGCCCTGCCCCCACTTCACCCCTTCCCGCCCCCTCCCCTGAGCCCGCCGTGCCCCCAGACCCTCCTGCACGCCAAGGAACAGCTGATTGGGAGGTGCAGGGAGGAGGAGGAGGCTCTGATCGGCAGGGCTGCTGGTGGGTGGGAGGCGCTGGGAATGGGATGGGGGAGCTGATCGGGGGCTGCTGACATATTACTGTGGCTCTTTAGCAATGTACATTAGTAAATTCTGGCTCCTTCTCAGGCTCAGGTTGGCCACCCCTGACTTAGCCTGTCCTGATTGAGGGGGTCACCCTCCATTGAACAGAACTCGCCAAGCAGGGGGCTTGGATACCGGACCCCTGTGAAGGTTAAGAGGAGGTGGGGACAGGTGTGCTTCCTGGGAAGTGTGGACTTTACCCAAGAGTCCTAGGCATGGTTTAACTTGCTCCTCTCCACTGTTCACAGACAGGACTAATTAAGGCTCCATTCGGAGTCTTTTGTTTTGTTCAGTGATCACTAGAGCTGAAATCACTTGATGTGGGACAGCGTTTCCGCCCAGCCTGCTTCAGCAAGGACGTTCCCCCACTAAGAGTTGAAAATCACTAAGAGCAGCGTAGAAACTCAAGAGACTAGGTTTTTGTGCAAAAAGGGGACTTTTTTGCTTTAAATTGCAAGTGTAGACATGCCCTGATCTGCAGAGGTTACAGCAGAGAAGCAGCTGATGGCTGGCAGGGCGGCCGGTGGAGTGGGACAGTGGGGTGTGCGGTAGGGTGGTGACACTAGAGCAAGTGATTGGATCAGGGCCGTCCCTAGCCATTTGGGTGACCTACGCAGCCCCGCCGTGGGTGGGGGCTGTGTGGGGTCCCAGGCCACCCACCCCCAGGGTATGGATGGCAGGAGCTGTGGGGGGCCACTTTTGGGGGCCCCACAGGCCCAGAGTGGCCCAGGGGATTAGCGGGGGGCCGGGAGGAGCCCGCTCTGCTTCCCTTGCCCCGGCCGTAGCCATGTTGCTCGGGTTGGGGAAAGGACCGCCTCCCGCTCTCACTGGCGGCGGGAAGCGGAGCGCCGCGGCTGGGACCTGGCGGAGTAGATCGGGCTGGGGCCCGGCTGCTCCACTTCCCACCGCTGCTGGTGAGTGCGGGGTTGCTGGGTGAAGAGGTGGAATGGGGGCGGGCCGGGGGCAGAGCAGGGGGGAAGGGTAAGAGGCAGGGTGGAGGGAGTTGTCCGGAGCCCCACACCCCCGTAGGAACGGCCATGCCCCTTGCAGTGGGCACAGCCCGCAGGGGGGCTGGCCGAGGGATAGGACTGGTCGCCGGGGCTGGTGCTGCCAGGTATGCAGCACACAACTGCTTAGGGCATGTCACGGAGTGTGGGGGAGTCCAGGCCCTGCACCCCTCTTCCTGGGATTCACTGAGACTCTCAGCCAGCCAGTAAAACAGAAGGTTTATTGGACAACAGGAACACAGTCCAAAACAGAGGTTGTGGGGACAACCAGGACCCCTCAGTCAAGTCCTTCTGGGGGAGCAGGGAGCTTAGACCCCAGCCCTGGGGTTCCCTGTGTTCCTCCACCCAGCACCAACTGAAAACTAAACCCCCACAGCAGGCTCTCTCCTGCAGCCTCCATCCACATTCCTGGGCAGAGGTGTTACCTCCCCCTCCCCCTCCTGGCTCAGGTGACAGGCTCTCAGGTCTCCCATCCCCAGGGCACATTCCCAGGTCAACACTCCCACCTCCCTGCTGCGTCACAGGGCACCATTAAATTTGGGGCAATTTGGTGCCCCAAATTTCATGGTGCCCTACGCAGCAGCATATGCCTAAGGACGGCCCTGTCTTGGATACTGGAGCAAGCAAGGTGCCTTCTTCCTCTTCCCCCCACAACCAGGGTGGGAGGTGAGCTCACACAGATGCACCTCTGAACTCTGAGTCTTCACTGACCAAGGACAACCACTGTGAGTGGGGTGGGGTGAGGGACCAGAGAGGGGCAGAGCAAAGGAACTTTTGGTTATGTAACTCCAGAACATGAGGCAGAAGACACTGACCAACGTAGACTGGAGAGGGTGTTTTGCTCACGGTTTTATGTTTATGAATCCTGCATGTGGCATTTTCCTTAATTAATGCCGGGTGACTTCCCTCCTCTCATTTAAAGTTTCTTTTTCACCATCGGCAGCAACTCTCTGGGTGCTCCAGGGCTGGAGCAACCATGGAATAAAAATAGTGGGTGCTCAGCACCTACTGGCATCCCTGCCGATCAGCTCTGCCTCTGCCCCGCAATGTCTCCTGCCTGCTGGAGACCCTGAGACCAGCTCCTGCCCCGTCCTCCCAGCGCCTCCCACCTGCCACGGATCAGCTGTTCAGAAGCTGTTCCCAGAAGCTGGGAATGGGCGACAGGGGATGGATCCCTTGATGATCACCTGTTCTGTTCATTCCCTCTGGGGCACCTGGCATTGGCCACTGTCAGAAGACAGGACACTGGGCTAGATGGTCCTTTGCTCCGACAGGGGATGGCTGTTCTTATGGTCTTATGTTCTCGGTGCCCTCTCCACCTGGCAGACGGGTTGCAGGGGCACAAAGAGCCGTCAGCCCTGTTCTCTCTATTACGTGTTGGAACTTGCAGTGTTGGAGCAAAAAAAGTTCCGATCTTTTCCCATTATCCACAACCCCAGTGCTCATCCCCTCTGAAAACCAGGCCCCTTTCGTTTAGGTGCCTAACTTTAAGCAGCCGGGGTGAATGTTTGTCCTTGTATTGATGGGGGATAAACCTGGTGTCCTTCAGGGGTTTAATTAAGCAAAGTCAACAGCATTTCCTACCTTGTACTCTTGGGCAGCCTCCTCAGTGGGAACCACAGTGTGAGACTTGTGGTGTCGGGATTTCTCACACACCAAGCAAATAGTTTCTCCATCGTCCTCACAGAAGAGTTTGAGATGTTCCTTGTGTTTCTCACACAGATCCTCCTTTTGCCGTTTTCCTGGTTTTAACCCCAGTTGTTTGATCCTTTGTATGATGTTGTTCAGCTGGGTGTTGGGCTTGAACTCCCCTTTTTGGAACTGGGCTCTGCACTGGGGACAGGTCAGGGGTGTCCCCGTTCCCTTCTCCTCACTGTACCGGGTGAGGCAGGCTCGGCAGAAGTTGTGCCCACACGCTATAGTCACCGGCTCTGTCAGATACCCCAGGCAGATGGAGCAAATAGCTTCATCTTGTATTTCCCCTGCTGTAGCTGCAGCAGCCATGGCAGCTGGGTGAGTATCTGTTCTCTCTGCCCTCGGCTGTGCAGTGTGGGCTTGTGCTGACACTGGGAGGGGCCGCATGTAAGTATCTGCTAGTCCAAGCCACAGAAGGAGAAGAAGAAAAAGGAGGAGCCAGGACGGGGAGGGGGAGAAAACAGGAAAGTGAAACTGAAGGAGAGTAAAAGAGGGGGAAGGTCAGGGAGAGGGCAGGAGAGAAGGAATGGATGGAGGTGAGGAGAAGGGTTGGGAGAACAGGGGCAATGGAGAGAGGGGGAAGAATATGAACCAATCTGATGTGTATTGCTGGAAGGCTGGAAGGGAGAGCATATCCCCTGCCCCACAGGCAGGAACTGTCTAACCCACCCCAACACTCACTGGGGATTGAAGTGGGGACCTACAGCGCTTAGCACAAGTCTCTACAGCTGGAGCTAAAGAGTCAGTCTGTGAAGTTCAGAGCTGTAAAAACCCATAAACCCTGTGGGTCAGCCATCAAGGGGGGTGTGAGTGACACACACTCACCAGAGGGTTACAAGTGCCCTGAGGGGATTTTTCGGCTCCCTCAGGAGAGGAGGGGGTGTCACAAAGCTCAGGTAGAAAGTCAGGGTTACTGATGCTTTGGAAATTTCTGTAAATATAAATGCTACAGGACACAAAGGATTCAAAGCCCCTGCCATTTTGAATCTCACTTTGCTTTGCGTGGCAAGCTTTGGCCAAATTCTCCTGTCCTTCAGACAGTGGAAACCGGAGAACATTTAGGCTACATCTACACTACGTAGCTGTTAGCGACAAGGCTGTGTCGACAAAGCGCCGTTTACACTTGCACTTGCCACAGCAAAACTTTTGTCCTTCAGTTGCAAGTGTAGCCTAAGCTACAGCCCCTGAACTCTGCCTTGCCCGCAGTGAGGGCACTCTGCAGGCAGGCCGTACAGTACAGGCTGGCACTGCACGATGGCACAGCTGATATTCAATTCCATGCAGAGAACGACATTAAAAAAAAGTTCCGGTGGCGAAGTCAAGCATGCAAACACTGTGAAATGCCAGAATTAAGGTGCCTGAACAGCCAGATCACCAGCATCAAGAGTCGACAGCTCAGGTTAGAGCATCAGAGGCAGGATTTTTAGTGCAGTCACAGTAGCTTTATTTCTCTGTGGGCTCCATGGGAGTGTTGACATTGACTCCGATAGAACCAAGATCAAGCCCTATATAAGCAATCTGGGGGCTTGGGGCCAACTGCTAGAAAGGTCCAGGTGCTGCACCTTGGTTTCTGCTGCATTGTTTTCCCAGAAGCCATTGGTGCCCAGACTTTTTGGCTTACTCTGACAAGCTACAGTTGATCTCATTTTGAAGGTACAGCCTGAGAGTCTCTGTTTTGATGGCACAGTCTGGGGACACACATTGTCAGGCTGTAGGTGGATTCGAGTTTTATCTTTGACCCCTGCCCCTCATAGTTTATGCAGCTGTAGCCATGGATCTCAGCATGCTCAGAGCTGCACACCTCAGGGGGGCATGGGAAGGAAATGACTTGGGGACGTTCCCCTCTGGGAGCCCCATGACCCGCTCCAGGGGGCACGCAGATCCCAGAGCTCTTCGGCTTGGTTGGAGGAATGTATGGTGTCTGCCATGACTCGGAAAGCTGCACATCTCTTCAGATACCTGCTAAGAGCATCCTGATCGTTAACAGCAAGTCGTTGCTGATGTCTGGCTCACAGGCCAGAGAGCCCATCTAGTGGGTTATAAAGAATGAGACGTGGGAGGAGCACGGAGATGAGGAGAAGTTCATACCAGCGTGGTTTGATCAGGGGTTCATGGGTGCACTGACACCCGCAAAAACCCTGCAGTGGTGTCTTCTGTCCCACAGGGCTGGGCCTGGCTCCCTGCTGTGGGTGTTGTGACCTGGGGGCTCTGACCACTTGCAGCAACATCTTCCACCTCTGCACTGTGACCCTAAACCCAGCCTGGTGGAAAGGGGCAATGGGGGGAGGGGCTATAGAGTGAGCCTGCACCTCACTCAGCCTGCAATGGGGAGTCAGGCACAGCCCCATGGGACAGAACACACCACTACAGATGAGTGTGGGCTGGGCTCACTCTCCAGCCCCCTGCCCTCTGGCCTCCCCTCGGCACTTGGCTGGGATTGGGGCTGCGGTGCTGAGGCAGAAGGTGCTGTTGTGGTTGGTCTGAGGAGGAGGAGGAGGAAGAAGAGGCAGTGACAGAGTGAAGTGGCAATTAGGGAAGCCCATTTGTGCAAAGCCATCCACAATGTCACGAATGTTGCCCAGAGTCACGGACTTTCAGAGTCCAATGGTCAACTTTCTCACTCCGAACTGGTAAGCGACCGATCAGTAGCAGTCTGGAGTAGCTAGCTTCCACAGTGCAATCGCCATGTGCTTCTCCAACAACAGGGCAGCTCTCATTCTCATGTCTTTGGGCTGTAGGGCTGGGGCAAACTCATCACACGGTCCCATGAATGTGGCTTTCCTCATCCGAAAGTTTTGCAGCCACTGCTTGTCATCCCAGACGTGCATGACAATGTGATCCCACCACTCAGTGCTTGTTTTCTGAGCCCAAAAGCTGTGTTCCACTGTGGTCAGCACCTCCATGAATGCCACAAGCAATCCCGTGTCGTAGCTACTACACACGGCAAGATCAATGTTGCACTCCTCTTGCCTTTGTAGTTTAAGGAATAACTCCACTGCCATTCGTGACGTTGTGACACTCTGTACCTTAGGGGAACACCCTGTACCCCCAAGTTCATCCTTATAATATGATTGTGTAGTATCCAATGCAAAGTTTGTCATCTCGGGTGTCTTTGGAAGGCTCATGATGCACTGAGCATTGTTGTTATAGTAATGTTATAGGTTGTAATTTCAGGTATATAGTTATGAGGCTGAAAATGTGTCCTCATGGCTTAAAAGAAGCTCAGGCAAAACTCTTCAGGAGCAGAGGGGCAGTACACACCTCATCAGGGTATGTATGGGACAAACCCAGCCCAGCCTCACAGGAACAAAGGACACTGGCCTAGGCAGCAACAAAGGATCTATTGGACTCTCAAGTGAGTCAGCCCCCTTCCGTTGGTCAGTTTGGGACTACAGTGAGGTAATGCTCACCTGACTCTGAAGCGGGGGGCAAAGCCAAGAGGGAAGAAAGAACATGATAAAAGGGAGAGACCTTTGCCGTGCTCTTTCTCTTCCACCTCCATCTACAGACACCACCACCAAGTGACTGAAGCGCTGATCAAAGGGGAGAGCCTGGTTGAAGGGCAACCAGCCAGCTGTGGTGTGGCGTATCTAAGTTTGTAAGGGCACGGAAAGTGTTAAGATCAGCTTAGAATGTGTTTTGTTTTTATTTCATTTGACCAAACCTGACTTGTTGTGCTTTGATTTATAATCACTTAAAATCTATCTTTTGTAGTTAATAAATGTGTTTGTTTATACTACCTGAAGCAGTGCGTTTGGTTTGAAATATGTCAAAGACTCCCCTTGGGATAACAAGCCTGGTACATATCAATTTCTTTGTTAAACTGACAAACTCAGATAAGCTTGCAGTGTCCAGTAGGCATAACTGGACACTGCAAGACGGAGGTTCCTAGGGTTGTGTCTGGGACCGGAGATATTGGCTAGTGTCCTTGGTTGCACAATCGAAGCAGCGGCTGGCCAAAAGTTCTCACTCATGTAGCTGGGAGCAGCTTACATGTTAGAGGCTGTGTGTGAACAGCCCAGGAGTTGGGGTTCCCACAGCAGAGCAGGGTAAGGCTGGCTCCCAGAGTCGAGGATTAGAGTGACCTAGCAGATCACCGGTCTAGACAACACCAGGGGAATGTCACAGTGTCCCATCGATGTGCTTGACTAAGCTGTCTGCAGTATGGGGCTACTCATGCATATCTAACCCACTATTTTTTGTGGATGTTGTGTGGACGATAACAGCCTACTGCTGCTGCCAGCTATTGTAGCTAGTTCTTTAGTTCAAGTGGTAAAGAGCTGTGCTGCGCTGCAGTGATGAAAGATCAGCGTTCAAACCCTCATGATGATGTAGGGGATATTCCAATTATACTGAAAATAACTTTTATGTTTTAAACAGTAGGAAATGACTGACCAAAAGCTACATTACCAACATTGTCAATAACAAGAATTACTGTGGCCGTGAGGAGCACTGAGCATTTGCAGGATTCCTGTTTGCTAAGACAACCTAGAGCCAGTGGGGTGTGAGTGTCCTGGGGAGCTGACCCATGCTTGGAGATCAGTGGTAGCTCCTGGGCCCCATATTCAGCATTATTCACAGGGTTAAATGTGTCCAGAGCATCAATGTGGTGACAGTTTATCGTTCGGGCAGATGCCAGGCATAAGGGTGAATGGTTATGAGGGGAAACATCTCGGTTGGTGTTTCAAAGGGTAGAGGCCCATCTGAGTGCACTGGAAATGCACATGCAGAAGCGCACAGACATTTGCATGCACAGCTACCAGAACCCCCCCCTCCCCCCCCCCACACTAACGTCCTGGCTCCTCTTCCCTCACTCATTGGAGGAGCCCCATTGATGTCAGGGCACCAATGGGATGGCTCACGTGAACCAGGGTTACAGAATGAGGCCCACGGGGGGATTATGCCCACAACCAGCCCGTGCAGCAAGGCCCTTCGCAAGCACATTCTGCAGTCTCCAGGGCAGAAGCAGGTACAGAGCTGAGCTCCCATTTTCAGTGCTCGAAGCTCCATCCTCCAGTTCTGAAACTTTGAGCACATAAGTTAATTCGACATGGAAAGAGACTCTGCCAGTCCTAGCTCTTGCTGTGCTGTTCTCTGCGGCTGGGGCACTTCCCCTCTTCTCACAAACACCCTCCCTGCGGAAGTGCCGGGGCTGCAGCTCCCCAGACAGGAGAGATGGTTTCCTTTAACACTTCAGCTGCTGCAGACACTAACTCATCCACCTCCCACTCTGGAGAACAAAGGGCCAGAGTCTTGGGCCAGGCTGAGCTGCTATTTCAGCAGGACCTGAAGGGACCAGGACAGAGTCCAATGGAGACATTTTAAGGCCCGTCTGGGCCTGATCTGGAGATTAAAACCCTGCAAAAATTCCTGCCACAGAACGAACTTTGAAAAGCTCCACCCTCCACCCACCCCCTGCCATCCTCAAAGACCTGAAGAAATTCATAGATTGGGGGGAGGGGAGTGCTTTTGTTAAACTGGAGCTGAAGGTGGCAGGGGAGAGAAGTATCACTGGAGGGGAAAACTCCCCGTACTAAGAGAATATTGTAGTTTTCTCAAAACCACTAAGGTTCAAAAGCCTGGAGATTCTAAGTTAAGGCGACACTTTCAAAACAAACCCCAATATTGGACAGTCTGCCAGTGCTCAGTTAGGTCACCAAAGAACCCAGGTTCTGTCCTGTGCCAGCACCAGCCTCTCACCCCCACCCCAGGGGACCATTTGTATGTCCTGGGCACGGAGTGGTCTTTTATGGGGGAGGACTCTTTCTAAATGAGTGTTTGTTCACGGAGTTTCCAGGTTGGCGGGAGCTCGAACAGGCCCACAGCCAAAGGCCAGGACTGCACTTGAAAATTAGGTCGACCCAGCTACGTTGCTGAGGGGTGTGAAAAATCCACACCCCGAGAGATGCAGCTAAGCCAACCTAGCCCCCGGCGAAGACAGCGCTAGGTCCATGGTAGATTGCTTCTGTCGACCTAGGGAGCTGCATTTCCTACTGTGCTGCTGTAGTGTTTTTAGTGTAGACATGGTCTCTGGTTGCAGAAACCTTAAAGTCTGACAGTCCCCTGGATTTGCATAGTTCATCTACCTGTGCCACAGACCCATCCAGCCATTACCATCTGGCAACGGTTAGGCAAGGGGCGAGTTCAGACCTCTATTTTTCTGCTGAACTCTGTCAATTGTATTACCAGATTGGAAAGGCCAGATCTTGAAGAAATTTTGTAAAGGATGAAGTGGTAAGATTCAGACATGACTAGGAAGTGTGGGGCTACAGAGAGGGCTGAATCGAAGACAAAGCCCAGTTCATGGCCTGAGTGACCACCCCCATGGCGCTGCCCATGGTGACTGAGAATGGAGGGTGAGTGGGAGGGTGGATGTGGCAAGATTAGGAGCTTTGTTTTAACTGTGTTGCTGATAGTGGGATATCAGTGAGGACAGAGACAAGGCAACAGACTGGAGGTTTTAGTCTGGACTGACAGAAACAGGCCCACAGTGGATAGGCTGATCTAGGAGTTGTCAGCATAAAGATGATAATGAAAGCCATGGTTTTTAATGAGATTGCTCAGAGATAAGGTGCAGAGGCAGAAGGGAGGAGGGGAGGTGTGGAGTGAAGCTGAGGTGCATAGACTGTGAGCAGGGGAAGAGGAGGAGTAATAGTTTTACAGTAGTGCCTAGGGACCCCACTCATAGACCAGGGCCTCATTGCGCTAGGTGCTGTACAAAACCAGAACAAACAGAGAGTGGGATGCTTGTGGCTAGGCCCTTCCAGAGATGCACTGGGGACACCACTGGGATGAGCCAATGCCTCTCCTCCAGCCGCCTATCGCAGCACAGTACTGAGGGCAAAGGGGAATTCTGCCTCTGACTTAAGTGGGGCCTGGGTTCTCCCTGAGAGTATCAAGGCTGAAGGTCGCATTGTACTCGGCTGCAGTGACTGTCTGTGTCACTGATCTCCAGCTCTTCCAGGTCACTCTCAGCCAGTTAAAGTGACTTTGCACCATAAGTGCAGTTTCAAGGGGATTTTGGATGGTGGCTGTTTTTAACTGTAGAATTGTTTAGTTTGTTTCTGAAGCCCTTGCACAGGATGTGACACGGCTGAAAGAGAATTTACAGCTCTGCGGCTCACGCTCTGACTACAGCCGGCCTTTACGTCCTCTGCAGCTTCCGCTTGTAAGACACCAAGGCTGAGAATTGGTCTGAATTCAACTAAAAGAAATTCAGTTAAGACAAGTGCAAAGTATTTCATTTAGGAAGGACAAATCAAATGCACAACTACAGAATGGGGAATAGCTGGCTAGGAGGTAGTACGGCTGCAAAGGATCTGGGGGTCATAGTAGATCACAAATAATAATAGGAGTCAACGATGTAACAGAACTGTGAAGAAGGCCAATAGTCTGCGAAGTATTAACAGGAGTGTTCTGTGTAAGACAGGGGATGTAATTGTCCCTCACTGAAGCCTCAGCTGGAGTACTGAGTGCAATCCTGGGTGCCCCTCTTTAGGAAAGATGAGTCCACAGGTGAGCAACAAACAATGATCAAAGATTGAGAAAACCTGACCTCTGAGGAAAGGTTGAAAAAACAACTAGGCATGTTTAGTCCTGAGAAAAGAAAGCTGAGAGGGGATCTGAGAACAGCCTTCCAATCTGCTAAGGGCTGCTCCAAAGAGGACTGTAAATAGGCTTCCAAGGGAGGTTGTGGAATCCCCATCACTGGGGGGGGACGGGGACGACAAACACCTGGCAGGGATGGTTTAGGGTTTACTTGGTCCTGCCACAGCTCAGGGCCTAGATTGATGAGGTCTTGTGGCCCCGTCCAACCCTGTATTTCAATAATTCTGTGATCCCAGACTGATGACAACAGCCCACAAGGTATCCTGCGGGGAGCAGAAACCAGTAGGAAAGACAGAAATTAAGTGAGTAAGTGGCCAAAACATTAGTGACTAGAACAAAGTGGAGCTAAGGGCAGCAGTCCCTGGCAGTGGTTGAAAGCTGGGGCAGGAGGAAGGGGTGGCAGCCCTTTTAGTGCCCCTGGCCACCACCCTGTTCCCTCTAGTGCACATCAGGCCTGATTCTCCCCTGCCTGTCCCCTTGCGTCGGCGTTCACACCTGTGCAAAGTGAGGGCTAACTTGGTTTTAATGCCACTGTTGGTGTCAGTGAGAGGAGAACTCTGGCTGGCAGGGTTTACCCCCCACTCTGCCCAGGTGGAAATGGCAGCAGGAGGGGCAGGGCAGGGGAGAATCCTGCCACTGTGGCTTACGGCCCCGGCTGACAGTCAGCGTCTGCTCCCTCCTGCCTGCTCCCATGCAGTGGAGCTCTCCGGAGGGAGCCCGGTGACCATGTGAGTTTCCTTCACTACAGACTGTCTCTCTCTCCGGCTCCTGCCCTGCCAGCTGCCTTGCTCAGCGGCTCTGCTTCTGCCCTCGCACTGAATCCCACAGACAGCCCCAGCTCTCTCTCTGGGGACCTCTACATTGCAGCTGAAGGTGGAATTTCCAGCTGGGGTAGACGCACCCCGTAAGCTTTGACTGAGCTTGTGAGCTAAAAAGACCAGTGTCGCTGTGACAGTGGGGGCAGCTGGAGAGGCTGGATGCTCAAGTATCTACCTAGAGTCTGGGACGGGATCGTACTTGGGTGTCTGGCCTATCGCACCACCCGCACCATCACGGCTACTCTGCTATTTTAGGTGCTCTACCTTGACCAAAGCCAGCACGTGTATGTCTCCCTGATCCCTTTAGGATCCCTTGATGAGGGGGCAGGTCTAATTCAGGGAGATCAGGGGGTTAAAAAGCCAGCTCATAAACAACCAGAGGAGCTAGTGAAGAGAAGCAGCAAACAAGGGAGTTCTGTGAGGGAATTTAGAAAGGGAGCGTGATAGCCAGATACACCTAACAAACAGTCTCTAAACTCCCTCTAGCCCTCAAGAAAGAAAAACACACACAAGGAGCAAACATACAACCCCCCTTACAAGAATCAAAGTAAAGCAGGCAGAAATCCAGCAGCAGGACGGGGGCTCTCCAGTTCATTACACTGAATGCAGCGTGTGATATTACCTCCCCCGTGGGCAGGTGGCGTATGTGGGCATTAGGTGCAAGCAACCCCTGGCCCTCAGCGACGGAGTACAGGCTCTGGAGACCGGAGTGGCGGAAGGTTAATGGGGAGACATACATACACTGGAAGGAGAGATACTGGGATTTCTAAGACCATAGATAAGCCCCACGCAGTGAAATGTCACCCTGTCAGATGCTCCCAGGGTGTGAACTATGGATGGAGGCTCCGGGTGTAAAAGCCTTCCTGTTGCCGGTGTCACAGATTTCTACCTAGCCCCAGGAAGGGTCAGGGGTGCGGGCTGTAGCTGTGCTGTCTGGTTTGCCACCTTCTTTGCTTGTGGGGAATGATGTTCTGGCTGTGAACACAGAAGGGCTGAATCAGCCCCCTCAGGTAGCTCCAGACAGGCAAAAGGATGTGAGCAAAACCGCAGATAGAAGAGGTGATGGGGAAAGGGGGGGTCACATTCCCTGGTTAGACTCCCAGAGCATGGGTGGTGTGTTTAATAGGCAGGGGAAGGCTGAGCCTGCCCAACCGGCCCCGCATGGCCCCTCCCATGCTCCGCCCAGAGGCCCCCTCCCTCCGCTGCTACTTGGCCCCACCCCAGGCAGGCTGCTCCTTTTCCAGGAAAGGAAGCCTCCTGGGGCTGGCGCTGGGGCTAGGGCTAGGGTGGCTGGGACTTGGCGTAGCTGGGGCTGCCCAGTACCAGGGGGGCCCCAGCACAGGGGCCAAGCTGCTCAGCGCTCCAGAGCTGGTGGGGGGAAGGGGGGCTGCGTGCCACCTGCCACTCCAGGGCTCAGGGTGTGTCTGCGCCCACCCGTTTCTCTGGGGGGCTATGTGCTACCCGGAGGCCTGATGCTCTGGGGTTGGGGGGGCGCCCAGCGCTCTGGGGGTGGGGAGGGCTCATGGCTACAGGGGGATCTGGGCTTGGGAGGAAGGGGGAGGGTGGGCTGCGGCCTCAGGCAGAAGGGGTGGGCTGGGGCCTAGCCTCCCCGAGCCGGTGGCTCACCCACCGCCCATGTCCCAGAGGAGTTAGGCGACAGCCCCAGGTTTGCAGGCAAAGGCCTGAGGAGGAAGCGGGTGAGATCCCTGCTGCTCCAGAGAAGGGATAGAACCTACTGACTGAAAGGGAAATCCGCTGGGCCCTACAGCTCAGCTCAGGGAATTAAGGTCTCTGCTAACCCATCAGAGGGACCCAGGAGCTGTACAGACCATGAGGTTGACAGTGTCTCAGCCCACAAGTAGGGACATGGAGGCAGCTGCAGTGCACTGCCAATCTATGGCACCCACTCGGGGGAAATGCCCAAGCGGTGGATCAGAAGCTTCTTGGGATATGGTGAAGGATCCTGAACCAGAGGGGAGAGGGAATTCAGCTCCCCTTGACTCAGGGGGCGGGGAACCTCCATCCAGCATTGGGGCAGCCAACCCTGTGGGGGACAAAGGGACCACCAGAAACTTCCTAGGCACTGCATGAGAGGAGAGAGGGGGAGAACCAGGTCTCAAGTTTACATGCAAAGGTTCTGGGATCTAGCAAGGGTAAGAACTGGCATGAGAAAGTTCAGCCCCATGGGATCTGAACTGAGAACTATTCAAGATGGTTGATGAGCGACGCTATGAATTTTGGAAGGATGTCTGCTGGCTTACTAGCAGAATGTTTGTTATCTGGACACACCTTATGGAATTAGGATAAACTTTCTTGAATTAAGTTAGACCTCATTGAATTAGGGTTAATACTTTTGGGGTCCATTGTCTTAAAATTGCAATTGTGTGAGTGTTGTTGTTGCACTGTATGTAGGGAGGGGGGATGCTAATGAACTTCGCCCATTATCAACCCTTGAAGTTGCTCTTTCCCCCACCCCGCAAGTCTGCATATTCTAGTTGGAACTGGATTCTGTAGAGACCCAGAGACAAAGAAAAGCTTTTTGGATAAAAGCCTGAGTTTAAAATGACACAGGGCCTCCTTCCTGGTCCAGCAAATGGACAGAACCCTGGTCCCCCGAGGGCCCCAATCCTTAGGGGAGGATTGGAAGGACTTGGCCTGCTGAGGCCTCATAACATTGGGTGCTTGTTCTGAGCTGAAGCTCTGAGGAGCTTGAACCACAAGGAAACCCCTAGGGTGGGGGGATGCCCGATAAGCTTATTAGCATGTGTGTAGGTCCTTCTATTATTTTTAATGTCATCTTTTTACCTTAAGAATAAAGCTAAGCTTGCTTAGAAAGAGCTGGATGGTTATTTATTCCTGTAGCAATTACACTGTATCCATCTCTGAAGGGAAAGCAAGCAGGTGTCCTAGGGCAACCTGTCTGTGCTGGGAATTACACAGTGAAGGCAGGGCACTGCGCAGCCTGGACTTACCCTGGTCAGAAGGGAGAAAGACGTGAGTCTCCACCCAACAGAAGCAATGGCTGGGGTGCTGGGAGCCTGAGAGTGGGTGCCCTTGCTGAATCACTGAGGGGAGATACAGGTGCAGTTGCCCTGAACTGTGACACCTATTTCTGTGAGAGGGTCAGGGCTTAGGACACATCTTTCTCATCAGCATCTCCCACTGGCTACCTTAGGAGGTGTCACAGATCCACAGCATCCGTGCTATGTCCCCAGCTTTGAAACAGTCTCTAAGAGGAATCAGTGCAGTGTGCCAGACCCCCTTGGGGGTCTCAGTCCTCATCCACGGTAAGCCACGTGGCCTCACCGCCTCCTTACACTGAGCCTCTGAGCTCCAGCACTCCTGCTTCACACGAGGAGCTCTGTTCAGCGAGTCCAGCTGAGATAGACTCCTGGGGGAGACTCTTCCACCCTTCAAAGACTAATGCACCTCATCTGGCATTTGCAGGGACACTCAAACAACATTGTCCAAAGAGTAGGATTTATTAATCATCTGGAAACAGCATAGGAAGTCCTTAGTTTAGCACAGAGAACTGAAGGTTAAAGCATAGACCTTTCTATGCAGGTGCAATTCATCCCATCATCCAGATCATTCATAAAGATGTTGAACAAAACCGGCCCCAGGACCGACCCCTGGGGCACTCCCCTTGATACCGGCTGCCAACTAGACATGGAGCCATTGATCACTACCCATTGAGCCCGACAATCTATGCAGCTTTCTATCCACCTTATAGTCCATTCATCCAATCCATACTTTTTTAACTTGCTCGCAGGAAAACTGTTGGAGGCTGTACCAAAAGCTTTGCTAAAGTCAAGATATATCACATCCGTCGCTTTCCCCATATCCACAGAGCCAGTTATCTCATCATAGAAGGCAATCAGGTTGGTCAGGCATGACTTGCCCTTGGTGAATCCGTGTTGACTGTTCCTGATCACCTTCCTCTTCTCCAAGTGCTTCAAAATGGATCTGAGGACCTGCTTCATGATTTTGCCGGGGACTGAAGTGAGGCTGGCTGGTGTGTAGTTCCCCGGGTTCTCTTTTTTCCCTTTTTTAAAGATAGGCACTCCAATAGTCCAGGACCTCCCCCGATCGCCACGAATTTTCAAAAATAATGGCCAATGGCTCTGCAATCACATTAGCCAACTTCCTCAGCACCCTTGGATGCATTAGATCTGGACCCATGCACTTGTGCATGTCCAGCTTTTCTAAATAGTCCTTAAGCTGTTCTTTCACCACTGAGGGCTGCTCACCTACTCCCCATGCTGTGTTGCCTAGTGCAGCAGTCTGGGAGCTGCCCTTCTCTGTGAAGACCGAGGCAAAAAAAGCATTGAGTACTTCAGCTTCTTCCACATCATCTTTCATTATGTTGCCTCCCCCATTCATTAAGGGTCCCACACTTTCACTGACCTTCTTCTTGTTGCTAACATACCTGTAGAAACCCTTCTCGTTACCCTTCACATCCCTTGCTAGCTGCAACTCCAGTTGTGCCTTGGCCTTCCTGATTACACCCCTGCATGCTCTAGCCATACTTTTATACTCCTCCCTGGTCATCTCTCCAAATTTCCACTGCTTGTCAGCTTCCTTTTTGAGTTTAAGCTCACCGAAGATTTCCCTGTTAAGTCAAGCTAGTCACCTGACATATTTGCTATTCTTTCTGTACTTTGGGATGGTTTGTTCCTGGGCCCTTAATAAGGCTTCTTTAAAATACAACCAGCTCTCCTAGACTCCTTGCCCCCTCATATTAGCCTCCCAGGGGATCCTGCCCATCAGTTCCCGAAGGGAGTGTAAGTCTGCTTTTCTGAAGGTTAGGGTCCGCATTTTGCTACTCTCCTTTCTTCCTTTTTTCAGGATCCTGAACTCAACCATCTCATGATCACTGCTCCCTAGGTTGCCACCCACTTCTACTTCCCCTTCCAATTCTTCCTGGTTTGTAAGCTGCAGAGGAGCACGGCCCCTAGTCAGTTCCTCCAGCACTTGTACCAGGAAGTACTCTCCAAAAACTTCCTGGATTGTCTATGCACTGCTGTATTCCTCTCCCAGTAGATGTCAGGGTGATTGAAGTCCCCCATTAGAACCAGGGCCTGTGATCTGCAGACTTCAGTTAGTTGTCCGAAGAAAGACTCGTTTACCTCATCCTTCTGATCTGGTGGTCCATAGCACACACCCACCACGATATCACCCTTGTTGCGCTTGCCACTAAACTGAACCCAAAGACTCTCAACAAGCTTTTCTCCAGTTTCATACTGGAACTCTGAGGAATCATACCGCTCTCTTACATACAGTGAAACTCCTTCACCTTTCCTCCCGTACCTGTCCTTCCTGAACAGTTTATACCTCAGACTGTGGGACTTCTGCATAGCCCATGACATCTCCCAGGGGGCCTTCCACCTGCCGGGTGCCCGCAACACGCGGGCTGATCATTTGAGCAGGGACTTCTCCTCCCAACACGAATGGTCTCTCCACCCAGAAGTGGCTCACCAGCTCTTCCAAGGGTGGGGAACACCCCAGGTGGACCTGTTCGCGACGACGCAGAACAGGCATTGCCCCCGGTTCTGTTCCGGGGGGGTCTGGGATGGGGCGCTATCTCAGATGCCTTCCTCCTGTCCTGGTCAGATCAGCTTCTCTATGCCTTCCCCACATTCCCTCTCATCAGCAGGGTCCTGGAGAAAGTAAAAATGGACAAGGCACGGGTCCTCTAATTGCCCCAGCATGGCCCCAGCAGCATTGGTATGGGACCCTGGCAGTGGCCATGCTGAGGCCACTGCTGCTCCGCCCGGACCTGCTCTCCCAGGACCGGGGCCATCTCCTCCATCCCAACCTAGCGGCTCTCCACTAGGGGCTCAGGGCTCTGACCTCCGAAACCCCGTACATAGTTTTCCATAAGGATAAGGTTCCGCTCCGCCCACATCCCGCATTCCTCCCGAAGGTGGTCTCCGCCTATCACATGGGCCAGTACATTTTCCTGCCTGTCCTCTGTCCCAAGCCTCACTTGTCCAATGAGGAACACTGCTCCACATGTTTGATGTGCGTAGGGCACTGGCCTTCTACCTGGAACAGACTAAGCCGTTCAGGAAGTCATCTCAACTGGTTGTTGCCTCGGCTGAGTGCATAAGGGGTCGGTCACCTTTCCACCCAGCGCCTCTCCCGTTGGATCACCTCGTGCATTCACACCTGTTATGATCTGGCGAGTGTTCCTCCACCACCGATTGAGAAGGCATACTCGACTTGGGCCCAGGCCTCATCGGCTGCCTTCGTGGCCCACGTCCCTATCCAGGACATTTGCAGGGCCACTACTTGGTCTTTAGTTCACACGTTTACCTCGCCCTATGCAATTGTCTCCCAAACCAGGGTTGACGCCGGGTTCCGCAGGGCCGTATTCCGTCCCGGGAATCTGTGAACTCCTACCCACCTCCAACAGATATAGCTTGGAATCACCTATTGTGGAATACACTTAAGCAATCACTTGAAGAAGAAAAGACAGTTACCGTTTCCGTAACTGGTGTTCTTTGAGATGTGTTGCTCATGTCTATTCCACATCCTGCCCTCCTTCCCCTCTGTCGGAGATGTCTGGCAAGAAGGAACTGAGGGTGGGGGGAGCACGCAGCTCCCCCTATACAGCGCCATGGAAGCGCCACTCCAGAGGTCGCAGGGGTGCTCCCCCTACGGGTACTGCTAGGGGAAACACTTCCAGCACCAGTGCACGTGGCAAGCACACACACCTATTGTGGAATAGACATGAGCAACACATCTCAAAGGACACCAGTTACGGAAAAGGTAGCTGTCTTTTCTTACAGCCACCAGCTGCCTTCAACACCTGTAGCTTCACCACACCACCCAGCCCTGCAAACTGCAACCCTTACCCACTGCACTCAACCCCCATCACCATGCATTTTAGCCAGCCAGAAGTGCAACACTCATCGCACAGCACTCCAGACAGGAAGACTGAGTATGAGAACAGGACATACGCAATCTGTGATTGAACCATTCCCCACCCCACTCCCTTGCCCTTTCTGTTTCCCAAGCAATTGTGTTCCTTTTCAATAACTGAATTTTATTTTCAATAAATGGATTTTTTGGCTTTGAAAACATTCTTTATTATTGCATTAAGTAAAAGATACCTTAGCCCATGAAAGCAACAGGCACTGCAAGTCAGTGTCGCAAGCACAGATTCCTACTAACATTGGAACCACTGCACTTCACTCTCGTGCAGGGCACCAAACATTACTGGTGGCTTTCAGCCTCAAATTGCTTCCTCAAGGCATCCCTAATCCTTGCAGCCCCGCGCTGGGCCCCTCTAATAGCCCTGCTCTCTGGCTGTTCAAATTCAGCCTCCAGGTGTTGAACCTCCGAGTTCCATGCCTGAGTGAATCTTTCACCCTTCCCTTCACAAATATTATGGAGGGTACAGCAGACGGACATAACCGCGGGGATGCTGTCATCGACCAGGTCCAGCTTCCCATACAGGCAGCACCAGCGGCCCTTTAAACTGCCAAAAGCATACTCCAGAGTCATTCTGCACCAACTCAGCCTGTTGCTGAACTGCTCCTTTCTGCTTTCAAGGCTCCCTGTGTAGGGTTTCATGAGCCATGGCATTAAAGGATAAGCGGGGTCTCCAAGGATCACAATGGGCATTTCGACTTCCCCCCAGTATTGGGTCCAGCTCGTTGTAGAAACAGCAGGTTGCAGGGGCAGCATTCAAATTGGCATTCCTCAGCAGTTCAGGCTCCATTCCCGCGGACTGAAAGGGAAGACAGAGCATGCAGTACAAGAAATGTTGAAAGATGGCGCCAAATGTGGACAGAAGCACAGGGATTGCTGGGATGTGAACTGATGCATCATGGAGCGTTGGGACAGGACCCAGAATGCCCCGCACCGCATGCCCCCTTCCCACAAGCCACAGCCCCAGAATGGGAAGAGGTGCTCTGTGGGATAGCTGCCCATAATGCACCGCTCCCAATGCCACTGCAAGTGCCGCAAATGTGGCCATGCCAGTGCGCTTGGAGCTGACCGTGTGAACACACTGCAGCGCTCTCCCTGCCGCGCTCTCCGAAGGCTGGTTTAACTCCCAGCGCTCTACGTCTGCCAGTGTAGCCAGGCCCTTAGAGTCTTCTCTAAAAGAAACAGCTCCAGTCCTGCTGAGGGGGAAGGGTCTGTCCCAGCAGACTCCAGCAATCTGGTGTCCCAAGTGATCTGAATCTGGGAATGATATTGAAGAGAGTGTTCTTCCTGCTTTCTGTGAACTAGAGTAAATGGAATGGCCAAAACAAGCTAACGAACAAAGGCAGAGACAGCTGCTTCTGGCACCTGGAACCCGCCCGGCTCTGGACATGGCTGGCTTGTGGGCTGCAAGGGGGCTGCTGAATTTAGTTATCCTGAGGGGTGCGGGAAAGGGTCCGGCCAGGGTGGAAGAAATAAAGCAGCCCGCCCTAGAAACCTTCGGCAGAGGACTGCAGGGAACTGCCCTGGCTCTGGGTGTCTCGGCCCCCCTGAATGCTGGAGGCTGCTGGCTTGGCCGGGCCCTTCCAGCTCAGCCGGGCGGTGGCTGTTTCTTTAAGCGAAAATGTTAATCTCGTCACGTGACCGCCTGGGTGACTTGACTTTCGCTTTCAATTTCGGGCAGCGCTGCCAGAGAGAAGCCCCGGGCTCTGCTCGGAGCCCAGAGGTTTCTTCCCCGAAGGGCGAGGAGAAGCTGGGGAAACTGCAGCGATTTGGTAGCCGGGACTCAGCCCTGCAATGGGATCAACTGAAAGAGTCACTGACCGTGGAAATCATCGCACCAAACCCCGCGGAGTCTGATCCCACCCTGGAGATTGTAACGCGTCTCAGAAGGACCAATCGGGTAGGTTAATTTTGCTTCAAAATGATTCCTTATATCCCCTCACGTGTCCTGCTTGTTGCCTGGCCAGATTGTTACTAACACAAGATTCAATAACCCTGTGCAATTTGATTTACACGTTCTGTAAACACTACAGTACAAGGACGTTCGCAATGATTGACACCCCGATGCCTTTCAGACTCTTGTCCGAGCGGCGTAACTCGGGATTTGTGCGGCAGGCTGGGTTCGAAATTTGCTTCGTTTGCGGGTACGTTTCATTCAAGAACCCTGGGCCCGATCTTGTTCTCAGTGACGTCCCAGGGCGATTTGTAACAAGTAACTTCCTGTATTGAGAATACCGGACGAGATTTACTGTGCCACCCCCAGCTGTTCTGTCCTTCTGCCTCTTAACGTGCCGGTTTCTACCTCTGCCTGTGGGGCTGAATCCTGTTGTTTCTGATCATTTTCCTTTTTTCCCTTGAAAGTATTTCCACAATCAATCAAGACAGAAACTTGCATCCTGTTCTCCTTCTGAAGTGAGGGGGAATGAAGCATGTGCCTAAAGCAGACCATGAGCTCAAGGGTGCTGCTGAATAGGGGCTTCATGTCACCATTTAAAAAGAGGCATATTTACGCAGCGGTTGACAGATCGTCTCCTAGTGTGTGAACGGTGTGGAGGGGAGATTTCCTGAGGAAATCTATAGGACTAAAGGTAGTAAAAAATTATTTTAAAACACATTTACAACAATAATTCACTTTTGTTTTGTTTAATATTTTATAGACTTTTTCATTTTTAATCAAATATTATTGAAACAATTTTTTTTCAATCATTGTTACTCTTCTTTTAGCAAGAATAGGGGAGGGGTCAATAAATTGTTTTGATCAATTTGATTAGAATTTCTTTTTGGAGTCAATTTGAACTATATATTCTCATTTAGCATCATTTCATTGAAAAATTAGAAACATTCCAATCATAGGAAAAATAATTTTTAATGTTTTTTTAAAAATTCATTTTCTAATGAAAACATCATTTTGTTTAAACATTTTTTAACTGCAGTCACTGGGAGCTGCAGGTGGCCGTGCAAATGTAAACAAACTGGCAGCCCACCAGTGGATTAGCCTGACAGGCCACGTGTGGCCCGCAGGTTGCCCACCACTGGTCTAACCTGTTGTGACGTTATTGACATGAACTGGGACCGTATAGATCATTGTTACAACCAAGGCCCTGTAGTGGCACCAAATCTTGTATAAAGGGGTCAAATAAAGTGTCTAAAACAGGGTTATGGTTTGCTGGTTAGGGTTATGCTATCTGTTTGCATGTATCATTTGTGTCTTAAATCATTGCAACTATGTTACATTCAATACACTGTTTGTTTTCTCTCTTTTCTCTTGTCATCTGGATCAAGTAACAGTGAGATGAAAGTTCTCTCAATCTGCCACAGCTCCAGAGCCAGAACCCTTCTACCCCATTTTATCATTTTCTTCATTACGTTTTATGTTCACAAGCTGGAATCAGGTAGGAATGTCCATGGCTTCTGCTGCTTCTTAGAGTATTGATTTATTTGTTTTGATTTATAAAATTTCTCTGTTTCACTAGTTTATTCCAAAGTGAACAAAAATTAGCACAAATCCCCAAGTGTATCAACACCAAGAAAATATAAATAACAATTGTTATGAGCTGGGTGAAACTTTGTTATGGGTTGAGTTAAAATCTTATTCAGACTGATGTGTGAATGCACCCTTTCACTTAAGATAGTTGTAAGAGGTAATAAAAGGGGCCACACCTAAAACAAGGCTTAACAGAGTCTGCCCAGAGACTAGCACCAATGATGTGAAGGGTGAAAGGACATAGGCAGGGAGGAATCCTCTGGGTATTTTGACCAAATGTGGGTGTGAGAGCACGAACACACAGAACTGAGAACAGACAAGGAGAGAGAGGTGGAAACAAGCAAGCAAGGAAGCCAAGCAGGAGCCTGTGAGCACAGTGCGACCCTGGGAAAAGCTAGAGAGAGAGAACTTCTGGGTCTGTTGGTTAGGGAAGGTTGGGAGTGTAAGCTACGAAACTGTTCCATGTGTTCTTGGTTCCTCCTGCACTTGGCAAAGCAGGACTTGGTACATTCCTTTTCAATAAACGAGATTGCATCAAAGAGAATACCAGGCTATACCAATTTGTTGAGGCATGTCTACACTACGAAATTACATCGACCTAACGTACATCGGCATACTTGTGCGTGTCTGCGCTTTGCTCCTTGTATCGGCGGTGTGCATCCTCACCAGGAGTGCTTGTATCGACTGGACTGTCAGTGTAGGGCATTGTAAGAAGGCTCCTGAGAGCTGGAAACAGTCAATGTAGGCAATGCAGTGTCTACACGGACACTGCGTTGACCCAACTACATCAACCTTGACTCTATGCCGCTTGGGGAGGTGGAGTTATTAAGTCAGCGTAGCGGGGTAGTTATGTCAGAAGGCACAAAATGTAAGTGTAGCACTTCCATAGTTAGGCTAACGTGAGCTGCCCTGAATCGGCCTAACTCTGTAGTGTAGATCTGGCGTACATCCAACAGGAACATCCCTGAGGCTCCAAAATTTGACTAGCTGATGAGGTTGAAATGAGGTAACATTAAAATGTCTCCCCCTGACTTCAGGATTAATAACTCTTCAGCCACTGTCATGCTTCTGGAGTGACTCACGGCCATGAGTGCCTTCCTCAGGGCAGACTGTCAAACAAGGCAGACGCCTCAAGCTGGCGGTGTGGTCTGTAATTAGATTTCACCGAGCCAGTAACAAATGTGAACTCCTGGGTCACTATACCAGTCTTACCATGGAGTCACAGATAGTCCCCTCAGCTCTCCAGCCTATCTTGTCACCCAGACAAACTGGACTTAGTGATAAATGGTCACTTACACCAAAAATCATGCACTGGTTGCTTCCAATCCCAAGAGACCAGTCACTTACCCCAGATGAATTGGTACCCTAGATCTTACACCAAAGACAATGCCTGAAGCCAATCCTGTAATAAGCTATCAAAAGGCTTATTAGCTAAGAAAAAGAAATGAATTATTTACAGGTTAAAAGAAGTGAACATATACACGAATGAGTTACCCTCTTAATCCTAAGAGTGACAGCGTTATAAAGATCTGTCCATTCAAAGTGTCTTTCAGGGTGGACCCAGGAGATAACCCCTGGGGATCTTCATGTCAGCTACATTATTTCCCTCTTCCAGCTTCCCAAGCAATGGGACAAGGCCTCCTGCAAATACTTCTCCATGGGTGGATGAAGAAAGAACAGGAGTACTTGTGGCACCTTAGAGACTAACAAATATATTAGACCATAAGCTTTTGAGGGCTACAGCCCACTTCATCGGATGCATAGAATGGAACATATAGTAAGAAGAGATTGTGTGTATATATATATATACACACACACACACAGAAGGTGGAAGTTGCCATACAAACTGTAAGAGGCTAATTAATTAAGATGAGCTATTATCAGCAGGAGAAAAAAAAAAAACTTTAGTGATACTCAAGATGGCCCATTTAGACAGTTGACAAGAAGGTGTGAGGATACTTAACATTAAAAACTGAGAGAGAGGAGGGAAAGTATTAGCTCAAACACCCCAGCTGAGTTCACAGAGCTCAAGTGCAAAGTGCGCCCTGTGAGCAGCAAGTCAAGTGAGCGGTTGGCTGTAGGAAACCTTCTCCTCTTCCTCGCTGTGGATGCCAGTTGAACAGGCTCTGAATGAAGCGGGGGTTCTGGGGCAAGGCTGGTAAGATCACGTAACTGAAGACTGCATTGTACAGACAAGTGGAAAGAAATAAAGCAGCACAAGCAACATTAAATCTGTCGGTTCCTCACATATTCAGTGCTTTATTTGGCAACCTAAGGCCTTAACTCAGTAAAGCATTTAAGCATCTCCATAAAATTAAACATGTGTTTTAGCTCCCTTCCTGAAGAAAAATTATTTCCTGAATGGTACCCTAATAATGTTCTTTAAATTAGTTTAAATATTTTTATAACAGTCAAAAAACTTTAAAACAATCTCCAACAGAAAGCAGTGATTTGAAATGTTTGCTAATGCTATGCAAGTTAAATCTGTCAGGAGCCGCTTGTAAGGGTAATGGCAAAACATATTTCAGCTTCCATTTAAACCAGTGGTTCTTAACTTTTACTGCAGCCTGCACCCCTTTGGTTCTCAAAAATTGTTGAAGTAGGTCAGTTCTTTAAACCTAGATAGATCATAACTATAGAAAGAAAGAGATTATATTTATTTTAATTTCGCAGTAAAATTAAGAATACATGAAAAATTACACACTTTTTTTTAAAGTTTACCGGCTCAGTGACTCTTCTGCTGTTGCTTTTGTTCAATGATGTTCGAGAAACTAGGAACTTTTTTTGAAATAGCCACACGCATGTCATCACTCACATTTAGGTGGTTTCTGGCCTTTGTTTTGGTGTGCAAGAGTGATGAAAATCCTCACGCACGTATGTAGTCGCAAATGGCACAAGGATCTCCAGCGCTGTCTTCGCCAGTTGTGGAAACAGTGCTAGTATAGCTCACCGGAAATTCTCAAGCTTCATTGTCTCAAACTCTATTCGGATTCGACCATTGGCTCGTAATTCAATGAGATCATCTTTCATGAAATCACTATCATTGATGGAATCCAGGTTAAAAAGAAATGGATCCAGTATCCATTTCTTTGCCACATCAAGATCTCCAGTGGAAAAATATCCTTAGAAAGAGTCACTCAGCTGTTGCAAATGCTTTTGTCACTTCAGTTGCAATGGTCATTCCTTCATTTTCCAAAACAACTGTTTCTTCAAGAAAAGGAAAGTTAGTGAAATTTCTTCTCAGCAGGCTTTATCCAAACTGGAAGTTTCCGAATAAAAGCAGATAACTTCTCTCTGGTCGTTACCATGTTCATCCCAGTTCCTTGCATAGATGTGTTGAGTTCATTTAGGTGTGTGAATACATCTGTCATGTACGCTAGGCAAAGGATTAAACTCTATTTTCAAAGTCATCAACTAAATTACTGTTTTGATTAAAAGAAACTGACTTATTTCTTCGCACATTTCAAAAATATGAGTAAGCATTCGACCACGGGAAAGCCACCTCACTTCTGTATGGAAAAGGAGGACAGTGTGCTCGGCCCCAATTTCTTCACAAAAAGCATGGAAGAGGCGATGATTTAGAGCATGTCCTCTGATAAAGCTTACTGCGCTCACCGCAGTAGACAAAGTATCCTTCAATTCTGTAGGCAAAGTCTTTGCGGCAAGGGCACGACGGTGCAACATACAATGTGTGATCATGATACGAGGCACTTCTTTCTTTACATAGGCAACAAATCCTGAATTTTTCCTAGCATGGCAGAGGCACCATCGGTGCAAATTGATGCACACACGTCAAACATTATCTTATGTTTCAAAAAGAAGTCTTTGACGAGACTGAACACATCTATTCCTTTCGTAGTTAATTGCAATGGTTCACAGAACAAGAATTCTTCTAAGATTTTTCTTCTTTACAGTTTCTCCTTTTCTCCTTTACTCCTTACTGCTCGAACACCAACAGCTGACTGCAGCCATCAACGTCAGTTGACTCATCAAGCTGAATACCCACTTTAAGAGGACTGGCTTTGATATCTTCTAGAACTTGCTGCAAGATATCCTGGCTCATCGCATGAATTCTAGAACAGATCACATCATTTGACAAGGGAACCTGCTGAAGCTTCTTTTGTGCATCTCGTCCCAATACTATTTTTGCCATTCCCAATGCACAAGGTTTCACTAATTCCTCAGCTACTGTTGGGGGCTTCTTTTCCTTGGCACGCAAATATGCCATTTGATAGGATGCTTGTAACAAGGGCTTCTCAAGTGACACAAACCCAAACGTCCTCAAGGTTACCCTATGTTCAAATCGTGCCCTTGTAGACTTCGGGGTGTCAATGTCATGTCCAGCAGATTCACCACCATGCTGTTTGTTGAAATGTTCAGACAGCTTCGATGGTTTGAGATTGGCATTTGAAAATAACGAGCTGCACAGTACACATTGCGGTCATTGATTTCCATCCTTCTCTGTTGTACAAATGAACCCGTAACGAACATAGTCGTTGTTCCATTTGCGTTTCTTCAACATGGCAAGGGTTACTGAAATGAAAAAAAAATATATAAATGGAGACAGGGGGCCTATACACTTTTAAATGCGTATTAAATATGTAAAATAGTTTTATGTTATTACTCACCACAAATAGTACAGTGGGCACACACAAATGCACAAGTACGACCCAGAGATGTTGCGGAGTTTTGCTCTGGAAGTAAACTGTAACCGACGCGCTAACAGCGGCTAACTGAATTCAGACAAAGCCGTGGAGCTGCCACACCATCATCTGTGCATGCGTCAAGAAACACCCCACAATGTGGCGGTACGCTGTATTTTGTAGGGAGATAATTTCACTACCATTGGCTTAAAAACTTGAAAATAGATTTTTTGTTTGTATATTACAGTAATCGTTAATAAATACATAGGTTTGATGAAACAAAGTAGTTGTACTTACGTGCCCGTGCTTCATTTGTGTTTTTGATGATTTACCTTCTAAAAAAATCTGGCATGTCTCGCACCCCCAGAAAGGGCATCTCGCATCCCCAGGGGGTGGGTGCACCCCAGGTTAAGAACCACTGATTTAAACTAATATAAATTATGGATGTACAAATTATGGTTATCCAAATGCATTGTTTGTTGTAAAATTCCTATATAAATTCAGGACACATCCTATTCAATGACAGAGCACTGCAATAGGTGCACAGAATATTTAATATATTTATTTTATCTTTTCTGTGCCCTGGTGCATTTTACAGCCCGGTTCACAGTGATTGGACCTGATCACCCTGTCACTGCCATCATGGGTGAGGACATTATCTTACCCTGTCACCTGTCCCCCAAGATGAGCGCTGAGAACATGGAAGTGAGATGGTTCCGATCTGAGTTCACTTCGTTTGTGCACCTGTATCAGCATGGAAAGGATGAGTATGGGCAGCAGATGCCAGAATATCATGGAAGGACAGAGCTTTTGAAAGCTGGCATTGTGGATGGGAATGTTGCCTTGGGAATTGTCAATATCAGACTTTCTGATGAAGGACAGTACCGCTGTTTTGTTCAAGATGGTGTCTTTCATGAAGAAGCTGTATTGGAACTGAAGGTAGCAGGTCAGTAACATGTGTCTATTGTCTCTTTTTAGATGGCTCTTAGACCCAGACCCAAAAAAGCACGTGGGCACCTAACTCCCCACTTCAGTCCAAAATGTAGGTGCCTCTGAGAGCCTCAAAGTAGTCATTAAATTAAATAGACATTAGGCGAGAGAGAGACTCTCTGTAGTCCAGTGGTTAGGGTACCTACCTGGTAGGTGGGAGACCCAAGGGCTAGTCCTCCTGCTCTAATTAATCTTTGATTATTTATCCAATCTGGACAAACCATTGGAGGAGGGGGTCTGGACTGGGGTTTTCCCACCTCCCATGGCTGTACCCTAATCACTGGACTACAGTCTCTTTCTCTTTCTGGCCCAATGACTATTTAAATATTTATAAATAGTAGAAAAGTCATTGGGCCAGAGAGAGAGAGGCAAGATTTTTCTAGGCCATGTTCCTTAAATTTAGTTGAAAATGTTTTAGTACGAACAGATAAACAGTTCATGTTGTTGGATTGAGAATCACTTACTCAGCAGGTGGGTCTAACAAATCTTTAAGGCAAAACACTCAGCAAGTAGCAATCCATTACTCACAGGCTGGAAGCTCATTGGGATGATCTCGTCAGTCACCTCCAACAATGGACAATACAGCTTCAACCTCCCTTTATTAACCAAGCTTATTTATAACTTTGTTATATTATATGTATGTATCAGTGTGATAAATGAGGGGGGCGCGCGGTAGCTCCCTTTTATGGACACCCAGCCAGCCAGTTGCTATAAAATCCCTCTTAGTAGCTGTTCTCTAATTGCTCTACCTGTAAAGGGTTAAAAAGTCTCACTGCTATGCCCAGGTAACAGGAAGTGAGTGGGCACCTGGACAAAAGAGCCAATGGGAAGGCTAGAACTTTTTAATAGGGAGAAAAGACTCCCCTTTTGTCTGTCTGTCGTTGCTCTCCTAGGGAGAGGCAGACAGGGCAGCAGCTATTCTGTAAGAAGCTTGGGCCAGGTATGAAAATCAGTATCATACCTAGAAACTATTCATTTGAAACCCCAGATACGTAAGTAGAGCAGGAAATGTCTAGGAAGACGTGATTAGGTTTATCCCTTTTATTTCTTTATGGCTTGTGGATTCCCCTGTGCTAACCCCAGGTGCTTTTGTTTTGCTTGTAACCTTTAAGCTGGACCTCAAGAAAGCTATTCTTGGTGCTTAATCCTTGTAGTTGCTCTTTTAAAATCTAGCAATAGCCTGAGTTCTCAGATGTATTTTCTCTCTTTTTTTAAAATAAAATTTACCTTTTTTAAGAACAGGATTGGATTTTTGTGTCTTAAGAGGTTTGTGCACTTTTTTAAATTAGCTGGTGGCAACAGCTGATCTTTTATTTTTTTTCTTTCTCAGCTCTTCCCGGGGGCAGGTGTGTGTGTGTGTGAGAAAGGTCTTAAGGGTACCCTACAGGAAGGAATTCCCAAGTGCGCCTTCCTGGGCTCTCAAAGGGGTTCTGCACTTGGGTGGTGGCAGCATCTACCAATCCAAGGTCAGAGAAATGTTGTAACCTTTGAAATAGTACAAGCCTGGAGTGGCAAGTATTAATTTTTAGAGTCATTGCGGGCCCCCACCCTCTGCACTCGAAGTGGCAGAGTGGGGAATTAGCCTTGACAATTAGTCTCCCATTTCCATGTTCTCTCCTCATCTGTCAGTACAGGTTTAGGGTTACTTCAAACCAATCTTTTCTTGCTTTGTTACTTTTATCTTTTTTTCCTCTTCACAAACATGATTACTACACATATGCAGTTCTGCTTATGCTGTTAAACGTTATCAGAACAAACTCTGAAAATCCACAGCAGGCTTCTGGCAGGCCTAAAGATGACTTTGCTCCCAAAATATGCCACTCTTTGCTGCAGGTATCAGCTGATCTGCAGTTGGTCTCGGCTGGGACAGTAGTGAAGAGAGCACATTTCCTCACCTCAATTGCATTAAAATAATTTTAAAAAAAAATCTTTATTCAGTGACTGTTACATTTGCATCAAGACGCACTGCGCCAGCTCTAGTACCTGTGGTTATCAAATGTGCTCTAGCTGAATCACAGCTTATGGACTTAAAAAGTTAGAACACAAGAATTGCCCTACTGGGTCAGACCAAAGGTCCGTCTAGCCCAGTGTCCTGTCTTCCGACAGTGGCCAGTGCCAGGGGCCCCCAGAGGGAATGAACAGAACAGGCAATCATCAAGTGATCCATCCCCTGTCGCCCATTCCCAGCTTCTGGCAAACAGAATGAATTAATGGAAGCCCTATGGCCTGTGTTAGGTAGAACGTCAGACCAGATGATCACAGTGGTCCTGTCTGGCATTACAATCTATGACTCTCTGAAAGCAAAACTTTTAAAGTTCTCTGATTGGCCTTCTCTGATTGGCCGCCCACCTGCGCAGCCTCTCTGGCCCGCTGAAGCCCCATCTAGCATAGGAGTGGGGCAGCGACCCCACTACAGTCCCTCTCTGTCTTTCTTATCTGCGCTGCATCAGTTAGAGAAGTGAACAGCAGTGCAATAAGCAGGAGGGTTTCTGTAGGCTGCGGTACTTTGGCCAGGCTGTTCAGTATCTACTCAGAGCATCCACATTAGTGAATGCTTTCCCAGGTTTATACTCAAACTCATAGTCATAAGCTGATAAGCGAGTCCATCTCTGGATTCTGGCAGATGCCATTGGGGTACAGGTTTGCTCTCATCATACAGACCTTTCAGAGGTTAATGGTCTGAATGTATAAAAAAATGCCTGGCATATAGGTAAGAGCGGAGCTTCTTTACCCCACAAACCACAGCTAGCCCTTCTCATTTTAGTTGGGAATAGTATTTTTTTCTGCTGGAGCTGGTGACCTTGGTGCATAACTGATGGGACGCTCAGATTCAGCTGGCATTTGGTGGGCTAGTACCGCACCCACCTCGTATGGTGACATGTCACCAGACAATACTAGTCCTTTCTGACTATCATAATGAACTAAATCCTAACTATACATATAAAATGATGGGGTCTAAATTACCTGTTACCACTCAAGAAAGAGAGCTTGGAGTCATGGTGGATAGTTCTCTGAAAATATCCACTCAATGTGCAGCAGCAGTCAAAAAACCTAACAGAATGTTGGGAATCATTAGGAAAGGGAAAGATAATAAGGCAGAAAATATCATATTGCCTATATATAAATCCCTGGTACGCCCACATCTTGAATACTGCGTGCAGATGTGGTTGCCCCATCACAAAAAAGATACATTGGACTCGGAAAAGATTCAGAAAAGGGCAACAAAAATGATTAGGGGTATGGAACGGCTTCTGTATGAGGAGAGATTAATAAGACTGGGACTTTTCAGCTTAGAAAAGAGACGACTAAGGGGAGATATGATAGAGGTCTATATAATCATGACAGGTGTGGAGAAAGTAAATCTGGGAGAGTTATTTACTCCTTCTCATAACACAAGAACTAGGGGTCACCAAATGAAATTAATAGGCAGCAGTTTAAAACAAACAAAAGGAAATATTTCTTCACACAACACACAGTCAACCCGTGGAACTCTTTGCCAGAGAATGTTGTAAAGGCCAAGACTATAACAGGGTTCAAAAAAGAAGTAGATGAGTTCATGGAGGATCGGTCCATCAATGGCTATTAGCGTGGATGGGCAGGGATGTAAAACCATGCTCTGAAGTGTTCCTCGCCTCTGTTTGCCAGAATCTGGGAATGGGTGACAGGGGATTTATCACTTGATGATCACCTATTCTGTGCATTCTCTCTGAAGCACCTGGCATTGGCCACTGTTGGAAGACAGGTTACTGAGCTAAATGGACTATTGGTCTGATCCAGTATGGCCAGTCTTATGACTTTAGTAATTTCCTTGCCTCGAAAGGCCTCAAAAGGATTTGTTTATAGGTTTTTGCTCCACAAACGCTCAATAAAATGGTGTGTTTCTTGTTATCATCGTCTGTATCATTTGTGATGAAGTACTGAGAGAGTCTGTCTCTGAGTACTGAATCCAGTCCTCCTGGAATACATTATGCTCTTTCATTTTTTCCATATGCAGCCATTTTTCCTTTACAATAAAAAAAGAGGTTTTCACTTACTCACGCAATGTGTAGAACTTGGTGCCTGTTGCTTTCATTTTATCCTCATCGCCTATGTAGGGCTGGAAGGGGTCTTGAGAAGTCATCAAGTCCAGCCCCCTTCTGCTGACACAGGACCAAGTAACTCTAGACCGTCCCTGACAGGGGTTTGTCCAGCCTGGTCTAAAAAACCCCTCCAATGACGGAGATTCTACAGTCGACCTTGGAAGCCTGTTCTGGAGTTTCACTATCCTTCCAGTTAGAAAGCTTTTCCTGATATCGAACCTCAATTTCCCTTGCTGCAGATTAAGCCCATTCCTTCTCCTGCCTTCCGTGGACATGGAGACCCAAAAGAGATTAGAACTAAAAAATGGGATCTTTTATTCTGGTACGTGTTCACAGTGACAACTAACCGAGCTGCCATCTTGAGAAACTCCTTCACGTGCCCCACAACTCCCTGGAGCACCATTAAGGCGTCTCAGAGCAAGTAGCTACCTCACATTGGCCACCCGGAGGTAATAAGCATAACAAACATGCCTCCAACATTATAAAATTAGAAATCAAGGGGAAAATCTCTTGAATTCCTTGCCTCCTTCACATCACCGACAACACTGCCGATAACAAGCTCCAACGTTCTGTAAGGCTTTCGCTTCCACCTCGGAGGCCCCAGGACTGCAGCACAGTTAAGCAAAGGTTTAACAAGTGCTCAAGTCCCGTTGAAGACATGTTTCCATGAATATCAGCCATAAAGAAAGTGTATTCAATCCTTTTGTTGAAAATGTAAACTTTTATATGCTGGGCTGTATATTTATCTGATTTAACATGGATTCATTTTAGCTTCGGGCTCTGCACCTCGCATCTCTGTTGAGGGTCACCAGGATGGAGGGATCCAAGTGGTGTGTCAGTCGGCCGGATGGTACCCAGAGCCCGAGGCGCTGTGGAGAAATCTCAAAGGGCAGCCTTTATCTTCATCAACTGAAACCAAATCTGAAGAGCAACACGGTCTCTTTGAAATAAAAAATTCTATCATTATAACAGAAAATTCAAACAAGAATTTGTCCTGTGCCATAAGGAACACCCACCTGAACCGAGAAAAAGAATCAATAACATTTTATATATCAGGTCAGTGACCACCAAAACCCCACACTGTAATATCCAATAGGAAGAAATCAGAGTGTTAAATAATACACAAGTTAAAATTTTCCCTCACAAAAAGCTACTTTAAGATAAAGTTTAGGTAGAGAGCACACTTTAGGATAAAATGCATTCCAGGGATATTGTAGTTCTCCCTAAAACAAGCATTTTAAACCCAGTAGATTCAGGGTTAAGGTTAAATTTAAAAGAAATCCAAACATGTTAATGCATGGAAGTGCCCTGTAGTAACACTATATATGTATGTTATTGTGATTCAAACATGACGGTTAGTGTTTGTAGTCCCATATTACATGAAATGGATATTTAAAGTCACATTAGATTTTCATTCTCATCCAGTCACCACAGGGCAGTGGTCAGGTATATTGGGGGCCCTACTGATTGGTTGGACTTTCTGCTTCCTAGTGGATTGATGGATCAAGGACTAGGCTTCTTGCCCCAGTGAATATGCAGAGGGAGATGTGATATGCTGTGATCTCTTCAACACAGAGGAAATTTGTTGAGTCTCTGCTCATGGCAGGTCAGAAGCAAGGCAGGGCCATGAAAGTCTGCAGCCCCGGGAACAATCATTTGAGTGTGTCACTCACTAAAAGGTCCACGTTTTAATATGAAGTTTGATTTCTCACCCTTTAGCAAACTTCACAGGGAAAGGGGTTGCCATAACAACAAAACTCTGTGGGCCTGATCCAAAGCCCGTTAAAGACATCAATAGGATTTGGATCTGTTGCTATGCCCCCATTTAGCGGATCAGTTCCTATGCCAGGAATTCCTGTGCTGAAGTGAAGAGTATTTGGATATTTATCTGCTCTCCCTTAATTATTGATTTCCACTCGTAAAGCCTCAGATTTTCTTTTGCTATGAAATTCCCTAGTGTTACAGAAGTTTAAATTTTACTTACGTGTAAGTTTTCTGTTGGGAAATTTAATGAGTAACTATAATTTCTCTTCCTACATGTTTTAACTGTAGTATTAATTTCATAAAAAGAAGGAATCACTTTTCCCTGACTTGGCTCCTGGGTTGGGTGATGGGGTCAGAGGCCCCGGTTAGTCAACAAAATTAAGAACGTGTGTAAAGGAAGCAGAATTAAAATATAAACAAGCCCACTACTAATTATGTATATAATTATTCACACACACACCCATGTGCGCACACACACTGATTTTTCTTTTTTTAAGTATCAGAACAATGTGTTGGTCCCTAACCCCATTCTCAGAAATAGTGGAACCATTTTGGCTGAAACTTTCCAAAAAGAAAAGTTCAGCCTGAGGCAGACACCCAGCACAGAAATTTTCTCCCCAAATGGTAAAGTTTGGCAAAGTAATGAACAAATGAAAAGAAGACCCTATAATGGGAAGTGTCGAGCAACTTTAATAACAAGTGATGTGACTAGCTCCACCTAGAGAGAGAGAGAGAGAGGAGGGGATGAGGTGCAGGGTGGTATTACTTTTGTTAGTATTTAATACATCATTCAGTACTACCAAAAGAGTGTGAGCAGAACCTCTTTTTAAAATTGGTTTCTGCCAGTTTTTATATTGCAGGGATCAAATTTTTCCACACGTATTTGACACAAATCCTGATGCATTTTCCTACAATAAAAGTGTACTGTTGGTTATTACTGTTTTCAAACTAATGTGGGCTTTGTGTTTCAGATTCTTTTTTCCCAAGAGCATCTCCCTGGATGGTGGGTTGGAGTGTGACTTTGGTGATTTTGTTGGTGTTCGTCGGCCTTACTCTTTTTCTGTTCAAATTAAAAGGTAAAGCTCCAAAGAGGAAAATACCGTGTAATCAGAATGAGATTTCTCCTTAGAACAGACAGTTTAGACTTTTCTACGTGAGAAAGTTACACCAGCTTAAGGTGTGAATTTAAATGGATTTTTTTTAAGCCAGAGCAAGCTCCTATGTGGACACATATGAATTTAAGAAGACCTTACTTCAGTTTAGTTTAAAACTGTTCCCATTCATCTTAAGATAAGCCTAAAACTAGGTTTGCACTAGTTTAACTAGATTTTCCATGGGGCCTGAGGTAGTTAGGTTCCCAACTCCCATTGGAATTCAATATGCTTTGGCTCTTAACTCCCCTAGGCTCCTATGAAAATCCCTGCCTTATGGGGTTTTTGATTGCCTGTGTGCTGTTTGTGACCATCTCTGTTCTAGGACAGGTCTATGTGTGCAAATAATGAAATTACAGTAAGAAGGTACCCAAACTCTCTGTCACTAATTTCTTTTCCACTGGGAACCCAACATGCAAGTCCCTGGAGAGCTGCAACAGCTTGGTGGAGGGGCAACATTATTATTACTTGAGGACTCATAATGAAAAGATCCTTTTAAATCTGGAGTCACTGAAAAAGTCTCTTAATAATTGTACTTATGTTTTCTTTTTTTAGGGAAACATCTCAACACTATCAGTAAGTTCAGTTTTTCTCCTGGCAGAACCAATGTTATGTTATGAAAGATTTTTGAATGACTGTGACAATGTCAACTTGAAAATCATAAGCAATACAACCAATATTAATTGCATAACTTGTTACGTCGGTAACGGGTAGGAAGCCAGAACTGTACATGTGTCTTGAGTGTTGCATTTTTTTGTTTGTTTATTATTTAGGTAAACTTCAAACAGAGCTAGGTAAGGGTGTTTTTTTTTATTATTATTATTTGTTTCTCTCACTGATACAGCCTTTTCTATGATAATGAATCCTATTGATACTGCATTTGTCTGGCTTAATTCTCATCCCCATCTATGTGTTTGCTTCCAGAGTGGAGGAGATCCCTGGGTGATGCAGGTAATTAAAAATCATATTTAGTCAATGGGGGATCCTGCTCCCTTTCGCTGTGCAAATAAACAAGGAGAAAACTATAATATTTCCCAGGTGGAAGAAGGGAGGGTGCTGAAGTTCAAAGGAGGGAGAGGAATGGACCATCCTCACATGTCCTCCTTACACATTGCTCCCATAACTCTGGAAACGTCCCAGCTCCGAGTGACTGAGCACTTACTAAAAAGAACAGGAGTACTTGCGGCACCTTAGAGACTAACACATTTATTAGAGCATAAGCTTTTGTGAGCTACAGCTCCGACGCATCCGATGAAGTGAGCTGTAGCTCACAAAAGCTTATGCTCTAATAAATTTGTTAGTCTCTAAGGTGCCGCAAGTCCTCCTTTTCTTTTTACGGATACAGACTAACACGGCTGCTACTCTGAAACCTGAGCACTTACTGTTTCTTAGGATCCCCGCCCTAGTGTCAGGTAGAGGAACAAGAGCCCTGACCAGACACACGAGTTCAAACCAAGGAGTCCCTGTGATCAGTGTTCAGCTTGTGCTTCTTTTCTCCATCCATAGTGATCTCCCCTTTCTGTTCTCTCCATCAGATCCCACCTTTCTGCTGTTTTTAACCATCTCATCCACGTTCTCCGTTCATTCATTTATATCAGCCCCTCCACCACTAACTCTCTTCTCTTGTAGATAAAAATCTCTCTGTTAGAAATAAAATCTAGAGCGATAATTCTCTTTGTCTGGCCCTGATGACTAGTTACAGAGTTTTAATTAGGGAATCTATGGAATCATGTCGCTATCAACAGATCTGCGACCTGTGGCAGGATGGAGCAGGCATCAGGCTGGTGTCAACAAGAGACATCCAAGCTCCATGACTTTACATACAAGGGAGGGAGGGTACATCAGAGAGAAGATAGCTGTGACCATGTGAACGGTGTGAGGGGAAATCTCCTAGGGCTTCCCTGTGATTCCAGGGTCTCTAATCCCCACTCTGGGGATAGGTGGGTCAAGGGGAAAGATTCTGAGTCTCAGGACTGGGTCAGTAAATCTTTATGCTCTGTCACTGACCTGTCTCGGACTGGGGAGTGAAACTCAGGAGTGAATGCTGAGATCTCAGAGCTGCTCCCCATTCAGAGCCGGGTAAATCCTGGAGGAAGGAGATTTCCTGGTTCACACTCCAGCGGGGACAGATTCTGTCACTGATATGATGAGACACTCCCCCAGGGCGGAGCTGTGCCCCTAACGCTCTGATTCTCTCTCCCCCTAGCAAATGTGACGCTGGATCCAGACACGGCTCATCCACAACTTGTCCTGTCTAAGGATCGGAAAAGTGTGAGATGGGCAGACACATGGCAGGATCTGCCCGACCACAAGGATCCTGAGAGATTTGAAATTGAGCGCTGTGTGCTGGGCTGTGAGGGGTTCACCTCAGGGAGACATTACTGGGAGGTGGAGGTGGGGAATGGACGATACTGGGCTGTGGGGGTGGCCAGAGAGTCTGTGAAGAGGAAGGGAGGGATCAGCCTTAGCCCTGAGGAGGGGATCTGGGCTGTGGATCAGAGGCAGGGCCAGTACCAGGCTCTCACCTCCCCTGTGACCCCCCTAGACCTGAGCCGGGCCCCCAGCAGGATCCGGGTTTGTCTGGACTGTGAACAGGGACAGGTGACATTTATCAATGCTGGAGATGAGGCCCCGATCTTCACTTTCCCGCCGGGCTCCGTCCCTGGGGAGAGAATCCGCCCTTGGCTCTGGCTGGGGATGGAAAGCCAGCTCAAACTGTGTCCCTGAGAGACAGGGGGTATATCCCACTGGGAACCTGAAATCAGCCTGTCTAGCCTCACACACCCAAGTATCTATGATCTTGGCATCATCCTGTCCACCCAGTCCTATGGCCTCTTAATTCTATGTCCCCTGGAACCTCCTCCCCCCTCGTTCCCCGCAGCACAGAGATTTATAGAACATCACTGAAGGTGAGACTTTGTTGCCATTTCAGTGTCATTAAAAAAACTGTTCCCGAAACCTGTGGGTCTGTTTTCCATTGGTGTGGGTATTGAAGCTGTTTCTCAGCTCCTTTTCGCTCTGATGGGAATTCATGGTAAATAAAGCATGAAAAACAATTCTGATTTGTCCCTTTTTAGTTTTCCAGCTGCAATTGTTGGGGGTAGAATTGTGGGATTTGCTTCCCTACTTGGTTGTGTCCCCCCAGCACCAGCAGGTATCATATCAGCATGTCCCCATGATGAGAGCTGGGTTTTGCTGGGCTATGATGCTATCCAGCCTGTGCTCTGTCTTGTGCTGTCTATAGCCATGTCAATCAGGAATTCCTCATCTGGGCTCTGTAGAGAGGTGGCTGAACACATGGTGCTGACTCTCCTCTTTGTTTCCAGAGGTGTTGAATTTATTCAGAGGTGGCTAAAGAGATATGAACTTTGCTGTTCACATTTCTTCTGCCCATCAGCAGTTGCTGTGGTGTCCAGGGCAGTGTTCATGGGATGGGACCTGCTCCGAGAGACAGTCTCTGGGGGTTTGTTTACACTAGGGCACAGGTTTCTCTCTCTCATTGTACAATCAGTGTGTAGACAAGGCAAGTGGTGGTTTCACCTCAGGGTAACTGGTCAAGAAGAATTCTGTGGGTTGGGGGATGTTTGGGAGGGTTATCGGTCACCTTGATTAGCTACACTGAGGTGAAAGCATCACTTGCCTCACCTCTGTTAGGACTGTATAATGACATCACTGACTCGTGTTTGCTATTGCGTTGAAAAAAAATACCCTTTCTCCTAGTGTGGACATGAGCTAAAAGATGGGATCTAAAGGGAGACACCCCACTCTCAGCCAGGGCTGTGACTTTGTTTTCTGTGAGCTTCTAATTTCAATGACTAGGGGTGGCATCCATGAAGGGACTTAGATGTTGCAACTCTTGGCATCACTGCACGTCATTTTTAGGTGCCTAGAACATCACAAGAACAACACTATGACCCTCAAAGCCTGACTTAGGCACCTCGTCTCCCTATACGATGAACGGAGACAGACAGAGGCCTTACAATGCCATCCACAAGAGCCGGCATGCTAGGTGGGGAGCCATCTAAACTAGTCAATGGGAAATGTGAACAACAGGGGTGTGTCCTAAGCCCCCCCACCCAAAGATAAGTGCCTAAGTCTGCATTGCTGGGGGGCCCCCACCTCTGCTTAGCAAGCCACGAATGGGAACCCACCGCCTGAGGCATTTCTTCTGGGAATGAGTTAGGCCCCTGCTGCGCTGCACACAACCTGTGGGTGGGGGGTGGGGGTTGTTTTGGTGCTGCTGGCCACCTCATAACTTTAAGCCAGTGCCAGCACACTTGCCTGGGAGGTGGGAGACCCAGGTTCAATGCCCCCCTCTTTGCTACAGAAGGAGAAAGGATTTAAACTGGGGTTACTCAGTTTCTAGGTGGGTGCTGCAACCACTGAGCTATGGTACAGTCTGAAGGTGGGATTCTTCAGTCTCCCCTATTGCAGCTGGCTCACTGTGGGTAAATATGAAGGAGCGACTGGAGCTGGGGGTCTGGCCCCAGGAGCTCCCGCCCCTCAGATGGGCTCCCTGACCACAGGACCCCAGAGTCATTCTCACTTTCTGGCCAGTATCCATTTAAGTGTTTATCTACAGTGGAACAATCACTGGGACAGAGAGAGAAAGAGAATGTCTCTGTAGTCCAATGGTTGGGGCACCCACCTGAGCAGGGGGAGGCCCCAGATCCAACCCCTCTGTTCCCATCACTCTGTCATTATTTATCCCAAGTGGAACACCTATAACAGGAGAGGCTGAAGGATCCTAATACTTGGCTTTTCTTCCCTCCTCCCCCCACCCCCCACATCCCCCAAACAACTTGACACCTGGAGGAACGTTTGAAGAGCAAAGACTTTGAATGGGGGAAGAGGGTCCCAGGCTGGACAGCAATTCCAGCCTGTGTAGTGAGGATCTGTAGCCTGCTTGTACCATCTGTCAGGGTGAGACACTGCTTGACTGAAATCCTATTTAGTTTGTAGAACTCAGACTGCAAATTTATTTTTATTTCTTGAGAAACCAACTTTGATCTCTACACTTGCTACTTATAATCCCTTAAAATAATCTTTCTGTAGCTAATAAATCTCTTTTATATTTTACCTAAAACAGTGTGTTTTGGTTGAAGTGCTTGGGAAATCTCAGGTCAGTTTACAAAGGCTAGTGTGTGTCCTCTCCACATCAAGGGGGGGCGGGCTGGGTGAAATGAACTGACACTGGCCAGGCTTCTGTGCAAGATGGTAAAGTTCTGGGGTGCAAGGCTGAGGAGCTGGGGGAATCAGCTGGAGCCTCTCTATTGTTGGTTCATGAGTTGCTCGCAAAAGCATTTGTGTAACTCGGTTGGGTGAGTCCCTGCCAGTGGATGGCAGAGTAAGGGCAGCACCTGCTAGAGGTTTGTAGCCTCTCATCAGCATCACAGTGTGAGGGGAAGCTCAGGTTGGTGGGACAGAGGGCTCAGCAGTCCCATAGTCTGGGAACCCTGTCACACTGATTAACATGCCCATCTGAGTGGTGGGAGACACACAGTTCAAATACTTCTGGTAGGGAGGTGGGACTGAACTTGGGTTCCCCATATTCCAGCTCAGGGCTTTAACCACTGGGCTTGAAGTTATAAGGTGGGCACCACCACCTCTTCCATTGGACAGCTGTTTGAATGGGACCCAATCTGGTAGGCATGCTGGGAGGATCAGGCCTCACATGCAAGATCGGCAGCTGAATGCCAATCTTCCCCGGTCCATGACTCACTTGGGGGTTTAGGTGGGAGATAGGCACCTCACACTCCCAGAATGGGGCAGTGGCATCTGGCCACATTATTTTTTTCCAAGAAAATAGGCTCAGTCCAGTGAGAACAAGGGAGAAAAGTTGCATTTCAAAATTAAGGGGAAAAGTTATCAAGACACCCTAGTTAATGTCTAGCTCTACCCACCATTCCCAGGGAATTCTAACCATACACTAAGCCATGGAAAGCTTCCTACCAACACTACAAAAAGAAGGATTCTGCATGGACTCCTCCTGAAGGTCGAAACAACAGACTGGACTTCTACATAGAGTGCTTCCGCCAACGTACACGGGCTGAAATTGTGGAAAAGCAGCATCACTTGCCCCACAACCTCAGCCGTACCGAACACAACGCCATCCACAGCCTCAGAAACAACTCTGACATAATCAAAAAGGCTGACAAAGGAGGTGCTGTCGTCATCATGAATAGGTCAGATTATGAACGAGAGGCTGCTAGACAACTCTCTGACACCACATTCTACAGGCCATTACCCTCTGACCCCACTGAGGGTTACCAAAAGAAACTACACCATCTGCTCAAGAAACTCCCTAGAGAAGCACAGGAACAAATCTACACTGACACACCCCTAGAGCCCCGACCAGGGGTATTCTAGCTGCTACCCAAAATCCATAATCCTGGGAATCCTGGACGCCCCATCATCTCGGGCATTGGCACCCTGACAGCAGGATTGTTTGGCTATGTAGACTCTCTCCTCAGGCCCTACGCTACCAACACTCCCAGCTATCTTTGAGACACCACTGACTTCCTGAGGAAACTACAATCCATTGGTAATCTTCCAGAAAACATCAGCCTAGCCACGATGGATGTAGAAGCCCTCTACACCAACATTCCACACACAGATGGACTACAAGCTGTCAGGAATAGCATCCCTGATACTATCATGGCAAACCTGGTGGCTGAACTTCGTGACTTTGTCCTCACCCATAACTATTGCAGATTTGGGGACAATTTATACATTCAAGTCAGCAGGATTGCTATGGGTACCCTCATGGCCCCACAGTATGCCCACATTTTTATGGCTGACTTAGAATAACGCTTCCTCAGCTCTCGTCCCCTAATGCCCCTACTCTACTTGCGCTACATTGATGACATCTTCATCATCTGGACCCATGGAAAAGAAGCCCTCGAGGAATTCCACCATGATTTCAACAATTTCCATCCCACCATCAACCTCAGCCTGGACCAGTCCACACAAAAGATCCACTTCCTGGACACTATGGTGCTAATAAGCGATGGTCACATAAACACCACCCTACTGACTGCTATACTTACCTACATGCCTCCAGCTTTCACCCAGATCACACCACACGATCCACTGTCTACAGCCAAGCTCTACAATACAACCGCATTTGCTCCAACCCGTCAGGCAGAGACAAATATCTACAAGATCTCTACCAAGCATTCTTACAACTACAATACCCACCTGCTGAAGTGAAGAAACAGATTGACAGAGCCAGAAGAGTACCCAGAAGTTACCTACTACAGGACAGGCCCAACAAAGAAAATAACAGAACGCCACTAGCCATCACCTTCAGCCCCCAACTAAAACCTCTCCAACGCATCATCAAGGGTCTACAACCTATCCTGAAGGACGCCCCATCACTCTCACAGATCTTGGGAGACAGGCCAGTCCTTGCGTACAGACAGCCCCCCAACCTGAAGCAAATACTCACCAGCAACCACACACCACACAACAGAACCACTAACCCAGGATCCTATCCTTGCAACAAAGCCCGTTGCCAACTGTGTCCACATATCTATTCAGGGGACACCATCATAGGGCCTAATCACATCAGTCACACTATCAGAGGCTCGTTCACCTGCACATCTACCAATGTGATCTATGCCATCATGTGCCAGCAATGCCCCTCTGCCATGTACATTGGCCAAACTGGACAGTCTCTACGTAAAAGAATAAATGGACACAAATCAGACGTCAAGTATTATAACATTCAAAAACCACTCGGAGAACACTTCAATCTCTCTGGTCACTGGAACTCAGACCTAAAAGTGGCAATTCTTCAACAACAATAAACTTCAAAAACAGACTCCAAGGAGAGACTGCTGAATTGGAATTAATTTGCAAACTGGATACAATTAATTTAGGCTTGAATAAAGACTGGGAGTGGATGTGTCATTACACAAAGTGAAACTATTTCCCCTTGTTTATTCCCCCCCTACTGTTCTTGTCAACTGCTGGAAATGGCCCACCTTGATTATCACTACAAAAGGTTTTCTTCACCCCCCTTTTTTTCTGGTAATAGCTCATCTTAAGTGATCACTCTCCTTACAGTGTGTATGGTAACACCCATTGTTTCATGTTCTGTGTGTATATAAATCTCCCCACTGTATTTTCCACTGCATGCATCCGATGAAGTGAGCTGTAGCTCACGAAATCTTATGCTCAAATAAATTCGTTAGTCTCTAAGGTGCCACAAGCCCTCCTTTTTTTTTGCCAGCACTCTGTGTAGTCAGTTTCACTGCTTCCCCCAGAGAAGCATTCATCAAATCTTTGGAAGCTGTGCACTGCTTCAGGGCAATACAATCAGTCATGTCTCTCTCCCCCCACACCCTCCACATGTGTATTCCTAAAGACCTAATCATCTTTATTTATACCTCTTCTGTACCCCTCTAACTAGTGCTTCATACACATCCCCAGGGGAAGGGGAGGGCAAATGAGTGCACCCCACACTCAGAGAGACACTGACCTGGGAGCGATTTCTAGACACGGTTGAAAATCTTTTCCAAAGGAAGGATTGTCTGTAGAAAAGTGACGATTTTTGGAATGCCAGGGTTTTTCGTGAAAGATTGTCAAGACTGTAGGAATTTCCTGTTTTCACAATATTGTTCTGACACTTTTAAAATCAATCTTTTGTTCACTATATACTCTCTTCCATGCCTCTTCCCCCTTTGACCCAAAATCTGAGTTTGTTTTGGGTTAAAGTGGGTGGAGGCATGGAAGAGTAGCAGGCATGTTAGTCTGTATCTGCAAGACTAACACTGTTTCAGAGTAGCAGCCGTGTTAGTCTGTATCCGCAAAAAGAAAAGGAGGACTTGTGGCACCTTAGCGACTAACAAATTTATTTGAGCGTAAGCTTTCATGAGCTACAGCTCACTTCATTGGATGCATGCAGTGGAAAATACAGTGGGGAGATTTATATACACACAGAACATGAAACAATGGGTGTTACCATACAGATTGTAACAAGAGTGATCAGGAAAGGTGAGCTATTACCAGCAGGAGAGCGGGGGCTGGGGGGGAAGGGGGCGAGGGGTGAAGAAAACCTTTTGTAGTGATAATCAAGGTGGGCCATTTCCAGCAGTTGACAAGAACAGTAGGGGGGGAAATAAACAAAGGGAAGTAGTTTCACTTTGTGTAATGACACATCCACTCCCAGTCTTTATTCAAGCCTAAATTAATTGTATCCAGTTTGCAAATTAATTCCAATTCAGCAGTCTCTCCTTGGAGTCTGTTTTTGAAGTTTATTGTTGTTGAAGAATTGCCACTTTTAGGTCTGAGTTCCAGTGACCAGAGAGATTGAAGTGTTCTCCGAGTGGTTTTTGAATGTTATAATACTTGACGTCTGATTTGTGTCCATTTATTCTTTTACGTAGAGACTGTCCAGTTTGGCCAATGTACATGGCAGAGGGGCATTGCTGGCACATGATGGCATAGATCACATTGGTAGATGTGCAGGTGAACGAGCCTCTGATAGTGTGACTGATGTGATTAGGCCCTATGATGGTGTCCCCTGAATAGATATGTGGACACAGTTGGCAACGGGCTTTGTTGCAAGGATAGGATCCTGGGTTAGTGGTTCTGTTGTGTGGTGTGTGGTTGCTGGTGAGTATTTGCTTCAGGTTGGGGGGCTGTCTGTACGCAAGGACTGGCCTGTCTCCCAAGATCTGTGAGAGTGATGGGGCGTCCTTCAGGATAGGTTGTAGACCCTTGATGATGCGTTGGAGAGGTTTTAGTTGGGGGCTGAAGGTGATGGCTAGTGGCGTTCTGTTATTTTCTTTGTTGGGCCTGTCCTGTAGTAGGTAACTTCTGGGTACTCTTCTGGCTCTGTCAATCTGTTTCTTCACTTCAGCAGGTATGTATTGTGGTTGTAAGAATGCTTGGTAGAGATCTTGTAGATATTTGTCTCTTCCTGACGGGTTGGAGCAAATGCGGTTGTATTGTAGAGTTTGGCTGTAGACAATGGATCGTGTGGTGTGTCCTGGATGGAAGCTGGAGGCTTGTAGGTAAGTATAGCGGTCAATAGGTTACCAGTATAGGGTGGTGTTTATGTGACCATCGCTTATTAGCACCGTAGTGTCCAGAAAGTGGATCTCTTGTGTGGACTGGTCCAGGCTGAGGATGATGGTGGGATGGAAATTGTTGAAATCATGGTGGAATTCCTCGAGGGCTTCTTTTCCATGGGTCCAGATGATGAAGGTGTCATCAATGTAGCACAAGTAGAGTAGGGGCATTAGGAGACGAGAGCTGAGGAAGCGTTATTCTAAGTCAGCCATAAAAATGTGGGCATACTGTGAGGCCATGCGGGTACCCAAAGCAGTGCCGCTGGTTTGAAGGTATACATTGTCCCCAAATGTGAAATAGTTATGGGTGACACACCATGAGGAAGACTGATCATGGAATCCTGCATCCAGTTTTGGCGTCCACCTTTGAAAAAAGATTTGGAAATATTGGAGATGGGGCAGCAAAAAGCAGTGAAACGTTTTGAGGGCTGGAGAAAAATGCCTGCGAATGAGCTATTGAAAGAGCTCAGCCTGTTTAGATGATAAAAAAGATCGGGAGGTGACGTCATTGAAGTGTTGAAGTGACTTCATGGAGAGAAAATATCGGGTATGAAAGGGCTCATTAATCTAGCAGAGAAAAGAATAACAAGACCCAGTGGCTGGAAACTCAAAAGAGACCAATTCGTATTAGAAAGAGGGCACACATATTCATCCGTGAGGATGAATCACCAAAGGAACAAACTAGAAACGGAAGTGGTGGGAATTCCCCACCTCTTGATGTCTTCTAATGAAGACTAGATGCCTTTCTGGAACGTGTGTAGTCAAAAACTAGCTCCTATGCTCTCCAGAAAGCATGTGATAGGCAGGGGGTCAGATGACATGCTCTAATTGTCTCTTCTGTCCATAAAGTCTGGTAATTTATGAAAAACTGAGCATAGCACGGGGAGAAGCCTCTGATGTTTTACTTTGTTCGACTTGAGCCCACAATGAACGCTCATTGAGAGGGGTGATCCAGGGGAAGCGGCTGAAACATCCAGTGTGGCTGGACAGGGGCAGGACACAGGACATCAGCACTGCAAGGGAGGGGTGGGTGTGGCAGTAACATCACAAGGGCCTTTGGCAGGACCTCAGCCTATTGGACAAAGGTGGTGGGGAGGCGATGACCTCACAGAGAGATCTTGACATCAGCCAGGCAGGACAGGGGTGCAGGACAGGGGCAAGCTTGGAGATCCCTGTGGCTTTGCTTCAGCACGTCTCCTTCTCGAGGTCTCTCCTGGAGGACTGAGAGAGCATTCACTTTCACATTCGTGAGCCCAAGGAGGACCCTCTTTGGAGTTTTCTCCTTTTCTTGTAGTGGTTTTGCTCGAAAACACACGTCCCTGTATACAAGGTAAGGGCCTTGGAGAGGTTTGGAACCTGTTCAGTCTGATCCATCAGGTGTCGGCTGATTTTTAGGAAAGGAAAACATTAGATTGTGGGGGCAGGATTTTATTTCCGACCTAGGACTTTGTCCCTTAGAATTACTGGGGACATTGGGGTTTCTCCTTTTTGTTTTCCCTTTTCCTCTGTCCCTCCTACCTTTCTCTTCTTGCTTCCTTTTTCCTTTTCCTCTGCTCTCCTCCCACCACCAGGAGCTCTGTGTGTGGAGCGGGGGCCGGGTGGGGGGATTGTGGGAGGCCCTCACAGAGAGGTGAGACTGGACTAGTGCTCCGAGAGTGATCCCCTCAGTGGTGACCAGGGCCATTCTTTGGGCTATTTGATGAGAACCCTTAGCCTCCCATCCCTCAAAGTCTCAACCATGATTGGCTAAGGAGGGGGCTATTGACAGGGAGGAAACTCTGGTCTTTTTGTTCTCTTTTATGACCAAGCAAATAAGTCACAACCAGTTCTATGTTTGACCAACGTGGATGCTGCTCTCCATTCATTGTCTCGGAGCAGTTCATGATCCTCTCGAACATTCCAATTCTTCTGAAATAATTGCTGAATAATTACTAGGAACAATTGTTGGTCTGTAGCTCATTTGAGAGCAACTCTGCTACTGACTGGCTGCATCAGCTAAGACAAGTCACTGCTCCTTTCTCAGCCTTCGTTTCTCCTTCTGTCAAGAACGAATAAAAATCCTCTCCCACCTACCTCGCCATGGGTGGATGCTGGGGATCCACTGAAGAGTGTCACTCGGAGCAGTGCAGACTAGGAGGTATCCTATCACACTGAGCCATATCAGATTATGACCTAATATTCGATTTGATTTGTATTTTATTATTTTGAAATTGTGAAGAGCAGCAACTACTTAGCTCAGACTGAAGCATCTCATCTAATTTTCTAGATCCTAGTGTCTCCCCTTTGTGTATGACGAGACAGTTGAATGCACTGTGACAAACAGGAGATGCTCTTGTTTTGCAAACAAATATTTTTGCAAAGAATTTTCATCCTACTTGTTACGATTTCAAGAAACAAAGTGGTTTCCTCTGAATGGATTTTCTGACAGAAAACGGTTTCCATGCAAATGTTCACACCTTATTTCCTGGGTTTTATCCCTGCCTCCGGGGGGGTTGTTGTCTGTTAGTTGGAACAGGAATCAGGACTGTTGTCTTCTCTTTCTGGCTCCGTCACCGCTTTGCTGTGTGACACCTTGGGTAGGTCCAATGGGAACAGGGTCAATTCTCTAAGTCCAGGCAGCAGTGAGCCTGGGTGAGATAAGGGATGTTAAGGCCGTCTGCGAAGGAGAAAGGGATGTTTTCAGGTGTTGAATGTCAAGAATTCTAAACTTTGCTAAAATGGCTAGTCTCGAGAAACAAGAACTAGTTGGGGCCAAACTTTAACCATTGTTTTTTTTAAAGCCCATTCAGAGATGTGAGTCCCAGAGAGCCATAGAGAGGGGGAGCAACTTGCCCAAAGTCCCACAGATCATTAGGCAGCAATGGAAGCAGGAGTGAGACTCCCTCTCAAAGGCAGGGGGACCAGACATTAGGGCCTGGTTGCAATTGCCAGCTGTGGGAGGGAGTGTGCGGCAGTGGTTAGTGAAGGGGTCCATCCATGGCTCTGACACTCGGTGTGACCCTCAGGTAGTAGCTGAGGCCCGTTTGCCATCAGTAGGGTTGGGGTCCCATCGCTACAGCCCAGTGGGGTTGGGAGGCTCCAGGAAGGTGTGTAAAGTGCTGGGATGTCAGGATCCTGGAGGCACTGTCACCTCAGAATGAGGGCAGTATTCTGCACCCCCCTGCTGCTGGCTGAGTTTCTCCATCCCTTGGCAATAAGACAGACTCTTGTTTTCACAGCCAGTCGATCGCCCTCGTGTTATCACCCTGCCTGCTGGCTGGGCAGGGTAACTCCTGAGGTCACCACCCTCTCCAGCCTGCCTTGGGCTTGGAGATTGAGGAGGAGGGCGAGGGACGTCTGCTGACCCTGAACATCCGCCATCCATCATCCCATCACTGAGAGCAAGTGAGTGGCATTCGGGTTCCTCGGTGGCTTCCCCTGTCTGTCTGGGGAGAGGCAGAAACGGGGAGAGACTATCTCCAAAGGGGGATTTCATTTGCAAACAGCCCCCAAGAGCCCCTCACTCTTAGGCCAGGCAGGGGCTTCTCCAAAGCCGTCTCCAGTGTGTTTGGAAAGGTTCCAGCAATGGGGCTCCCAGCCCTTCCCTTGTGGGACACTGTTCCCCAGGCTGAGAGTCTCTGAGCTGGGCCAGACCCTGTGAGCTGCTGAGTCTGGAAATCAATGGGGAACGAGGAGGGCCCTGGTCTTCCTGTGCCTAGGGTCTTTGTGATTTTGACGTGGGGAATGGTTTCCCAGGAGAAGTCCGGACTCCTGGGTTCTGTTCCTTCTCTAGCCTGGGTGGGACAGTGGCCTGGGACGACAGGAGGGGGCTGCTTGTCCAGAGGAACCGATGGTCTTTGGGACTGACCCCCTTGCTGGAAAAGGATGAGACTTCCTGGCTATTGCAGCAGCAGGGATTACGAGGGGGAACGTTGGGAGCAGATCATGCAATGAACTCCTGCCCGTGTGTGTAGATGGCACTCCCTGCACTCCTGTGGGGGCAGAGGGGGCTGGTGTGGTTGGAGCAGGGAGGAGGAGGGACGGAAAAGTCCCAGGAGTGAAAGGCTGCCTTGAGCCCAGACTCACCCCTGCTCCCCGCTTGGTTCCAGGATGGCCAGGCTCCTGCGGATGGTCCGGAGGAAGGCTCTGCAGGTGGCCCCAGAGCCTGAGGGAAGCAGCTGCCACCTTCCCAAGGGGCAGAGCAAGCCCTGCGTCCCTGCTGGCGGGGAAGCAGCTCCCGTCCAGGCCAGACGGCGGAAGTGCCCGGCCTTCTGGAAAAGGAACCCGGCTCCCGGCGCAGGCGCCGAGCTGGGAGAGGCCCCGACCAGGCCCCAGTGGAGCTGGCCCAGGCTGCGGTTTCGCAGACAGGACCCAGCTCAGGAGGGGCACCGGGCAGGGTGGCTCTGGGGCTTGTTGTGTGGGCAGCAGCGACCCCAGGAGCCCAGCCCTCGTTCCCATCAGGAGGCATCGCCCTGCCCGGTCTCTGAGGCCCTTCCAGCCCCCGCCGGCCAGGAGGGGGAAGGTCCCTGTCCCAGCACCGGCAGCTCAGCATGGGACAGTCGCAGCACCTGGGCCTCTGGCAGCAGCCAGGCCGATGGAGGCCACTGCTTTGTTCCAGGTGAGGAGCCAGGCTGGCTGAGGGAGGGCTGAGGATGGGATGTGAACACCCTGGGCTCAGACGCTCTCCCAGGGATACGGGGGAGGGGTCCCCAGCCCAGGTGTCTGGCCTGAGCCCCGCGAACCCCACGGACAGCAGCAGCTGTCACACAGCTGCCCCTTCCGCACGGGGACCTGGGGGTGGGGGCGTGAAGAGCTGCTGCCACGTTGGTCCTTGCTGCTCCGGGCCGGGGGAACAGGCACCTCCCCTGGAGTCCTGGGCAGGGGAGGGGGGCTCTGCTCTGGGCTTCTGCAGCTGTTGGGGGCTGAAGGCATCCCTGAGAGGGAGGTTTGGGGCCCGATCTGCCCTGGGTGCCTGAGGTGGGAAGAGGGGTCTTGAATCCTGCTCTGCCCACCACGCCCCTGTCCTTCCCTCCCTGGTGCAGGGACCCCCCTGGATTCGGAGCAGGAGGAAGGGGTGGACATGGCCGAAGATGAAGCTGCTCTCAAGGTCATCCGAGAGCAGCTCCAGTGCAGAGATAAGGTACAAATGTTCCCCACCTGGGCTGCAAGCAAGATTCGCCTGTCCCTTCCCAGTATCCCCACCCCCTGCCGAGGGTCTTGTCCCTCATGATCCACCACCCCTAATGGGGCCCTTTTACATCCATAATGTGGGACCCCCAAGATGGGGGTGTTTGTCCCACAACAGCCGAGGTCATCTGCCCCCACAGGCACTGTCCCAGTTCCTGATCCTGCTTATGTAGGAGTGGTGGGGAATTTGGACAATAGGTGGGTCCCCACAATCCCCCATTGAGGCCTGAGCCCTGGAGCTGGTGGGGGTGGGGCAGGAAGGTCCCTAGCTAACAGGTTCTCTCTCGCTATACCCCACTGCTGGTGTGTCCAGGATGAGGGGCAGCAGCTCCTGTTCCTTCAGGCCATCTACCCCGCATGTCTGGCTGCACGGGAGAGAGGGGAGGATACACTGGAGCCGCGCTGCTGCAAGGCGGCTGTGGTGAAGAGGATCGTGGTGAGTGAGACACGCCATACGGCAGCTGGAGGGAGGAGTGAGACACGGGATTGGCAGGGGTATGGCTGGGATAATGGGTGGGGGCTGGGTGGTGTTGGAGGGGGCAGCAGAGGACAAGGATTGGGATAAGGGAAGAGAGAAATTCTGAGATTGGTCAGTAGTGGGCAGGGGGAATTGCGGGGCTGGAGGGCAGCTGAGAGTGGGGGACAAGGAATCACATGGTCCCAGCTCGGTTGTCGGGATGGGGCTGAATGCGGGCAGTATTAACAGGGAGGAGGAGAGAAGGGGATTGGGAGTGAGCTGGGCAGGAATCCGGGAAGGGGGACAAGTCTGATGGGCAGGAAGGAATGGGAGGAGCGGGAGGTGGTGGGGGATCCTGCTGGCCATGTGGGGCACTGGCTGTGTCATCTAACACTGGGAGGTGTGAGTCGGGCCTGAATCTCACACGCTCCTTTGTCTCCTTCGCGTCTCACAGGAGCTCATCGAGGAGCTTCCCGATGACTCGTCACCCAGCGCCGTCCTCGCCCACTCCCTGGCTGCAGTGGGCAACCTCTGGTACCGAGACAGCCCCACCCCCCCACCCCGCCTGCTCCCCTCACCCCAGTGCTGCTCAGGCCCAAGGCTGGGAAACACTGTCACTGTCCCTCCCAGGTCACCTCCCAAGAGTGGCGCCTCTGGCAGAGATGGTGGGGTGGGAAGGGTCACTCTCTCCTGGCGGGGCTGTTCTTTTCACTCCCATAACATGACAGGGGTCTTGGGGAGGGGCTCACTCCCGGGCTCAGATACAGGAAGGGCAGCAGGCTCCAGGGAACAGGAGCTATTCCTGTCCTGCCACTGTCTGTCTGGGACGCCTTGGCCTTGTCATTCCCTAGCTAAGTGCCTCAGTTTCCATTCTCGCCAGCCTGTGCCTCTGTCCCTGTGGCTTGGTGTCCGTGTTGGCGACAGTCCCACCCCCGTACTGCATAGTCTAATAGCAGCTCCTCTCTCTTGCCAGCACCATGAAACCTGCCCTGGAGCCAGCCCTAGAGACCCACCTCTTGCGAGCTGCCCTTCACTCCGTCTTCACCCTGGGCACGGAGAAGGACACCACCGACATCCAGGTACCTCCTCCTCCTCCATCCTCTTACTTTTCCAGAGTGGTCCTTGGTCCCTGCTCCCTTGATTCGCTGGAGCTCCAGCTTTAGGGGTGGGGTAGCGGAGATGGAACAAGCTGCAGGGTTGGATCCTTCCCTCCAGCAGGGAAGAGATTACCCCTCCCTGGGGGATTTCTTTCTTTCTTTCTTTCTTTCTTTCTTTCTTTCTTTCTTTCTTTCTTTCTTTCTTTCTTTCTTCCATAAGCCGTGTTTTGCCCAGAAGCCCAGCCTCCATCCATAGCAACTTGGCTGTTTCCTACTCTTCTGCCTACAAGGCCCTCTGCAGAGACCTGCTAAGCTGATGGATCACAGGTCCAGGGGTCATCAATTCTTGGGAATTGCCTGCAGTGGGATGTGAAGGAGAGAGGCCAGGAGATGTTTTTTGGGAGTCTCCCCAGTGCTTCCCAGAGACCCCTCTTCCCATCCTGTGGCAGGTGTAGGCCCAGGTTCCCTAACTCTGACCCATGCTTTGCAGACTCTGCACAAAGTCATCCCAGAGGTCCTGGATGCCATGCTGGGGAACCTGCTGGCAGAGTCCCCAGACACAGACAGGCTCCACTTCATCTTGGAGGTGAACCCCATTTGACTGTAACTCTTTGGGGGACTGGTAAGGAGAGACTGGAAGATCCATTTTCTACTCTGTCCTCCTAGCTGGGTCCCCAGTGGGCCGTCCTTGGTTGGGGAGGTCAGTGCAATGCAGTGTGACGTCCTTCCTTCTTGAGGGACAGAGGAAGGAGCTGGGACTTCAAGCCAGAGCTCTGCCTGGTTCTGCTGAGCACTAACCACAGGGCTCCTGGCTGTCTTGGGGCGTGAGAGTCTGAAAACCCACCCTTCCCCCACCCTTCCAACACACACACCGCATGAGATTTGGGAGATGGTTCTCAGAGAAGAGGTACAGGCTCCTTCCTAGAGAAACAGGAGGATCCCAGGGAATCAGCCCTTCCCTCTGATCTGCTCTGAAATTCCTGGGGGGATTGTGTTCTCAGTCACTCCCTACATCCCCACAAGGATTTTCGTAGCAGGGAAGGGCCGAGGGTTCAGTCTCCTTTCTGGTGAACTGTTCAGGAATCAGGAGTTCTGGGAGGATGGGACCAGCCCCGACCCCGAACATTGTCCCAATCTAGAGAGACGCTGAGAAGTTGTGACCTGCAGGGTACAAGCTGCGTCCTGGGGGAAAGAATCCCCTTCTAAAGCTCTGCCATCAAGGACTCAGCTATTCCCCCCTGCGCAGAATGTCTCAGGCCCCTGGGGCTGGGGGCGTGGGGCTCATTTGCAAAGCAGGTGCACCTGGCCACTGAGTCTGACCTGCCTCCTTTCCCCACAGCATGTCAACTTGTGGGTCGTGTCCAGGGTGTCGCAGGAGCGAGCCAGGGCTATCAGGAGCAGCACAGCCCTGCTGAGATACACAGTCACCCTCCCTGAGTTTGACGTAAGTGAGCTCCGAGCCCAGCTTGCTGGCTCCAGGCGGAGGCGGGCTGGCTCCAGCGGGCTGCAGGATCTGCTGCTGCCGGGGCTGTGGCTTAGGAGGGTTCTTCATGGGGAGGCAGAGTCAGAGCAGGACTGAGCTAGGCTTGAGTCAAGTTCTTCTTGTCCTGGTTCAATGTTGTCCCTGGGCCTTTAAGGGGCCCAAGCTCCAGCCCCTGCTTGGCATCCCAAAGCAGCTCCGGGCTCCCTTGGCAGCAGAGCAAATGAAGGGTCGATCTCAAGCTCCTCTCTCCCAGCATCTCCTGCAGAAGGGCTAAGGGGAAGGAGCCCTCTGGTCCAGGGGGGACAGGGAGCTGAGAGGAAAATGCTGATGGAGTCCCCTCTCCTCTCCCTTCCATTAGATCTCAGCCGAGTTCCCTAGGATGGGTCACCATGTGGCCCAGCTGGCTCTATTTGTCAGCGATCCAGACAAGGACATCAGCCGGCAGGCCAGGGAGGGGACTTACCGGCTCTACCAACTGCTGCTCCAACAGAGGGGTAAGGAACCCAGCTGGGACATGGAACCCAATGGGGACTAAGAGTGACCACAGGTGGATAATGGGACCCCAGTCCATTTCTCTCAGACTGACCCCAGCTGGAAGACAAGTCTCTCTCTGCCTCTGTTGTTCTCCACTCCACTGTGGAGCCACCAATGGGATTGGAAGGACACAGAAACTGCAACCAGAATGAGAAAAGTCTCTCTCTCTCTCTCTCTCTTCCAGGGCTGACCATACATGACGTGGAAGATCTCTGGTGCTATGACTGGCACCAGGACAGAAGGCTCTTGGGCTACAAGAATACAGCCAGAGTGGGGGAGGTAAGGACACTGTGCCAGGGCATGACACAGCTCAGGGAGTGTGGCTGGCTGGGTTCCCTGCAGCGGATGCCTCCTGGAGACAGGAAAAGAGCCCACTCCTTATTTCCAGCTCAGAGTTCCTCATCCAGCAACCAGTGGGACAGGCTGGTGCTAAAGGTCCCACATTGGAACCTCGCTAGTTGCCGTGATTTGAGTGTCTTACATGGCTGCATTGCTACGTGGCATAAGGAGGATCCCCGGGTGGGTGAGTTAAGATAGGATTATGGCTCTGGGTGTCTCTGTACTCCTTGACCTCCTGGCTGATCCCCAAGTGTCTGAGAGGAGAGCCCTGAGTCAGTCAGTCACAATTGCTTGATCAGACCCTTCTTTAATTCCCTGCACCCTGTAGAAGCAGAGAAAGGAGGTGGGCTTTGCCCAATTCCATTGCCGGTCAGGAAGCAGAATGCCCCAACCTGGGAACTGGGTAGGGGACATAGTGAGCTCCAGAGCCAATATGGACCACATGCACCCCCCTCATGTCTCCAGACCTGGCCAGGGAATGGCAGAGTATCTGGACTTCAGCCACTGTTCCAAAGAAGCACATTGTCACTGAGCCAAGTTGCGGCTCCTTGCTGCACAAGTAGAAAATCAAAGACACCCCCTCTGCCCCCGTCTCACAACTGTGGTGAGAATATCCAAACCTTTGAACACACCGTAACACAGTGCTCCCAGACTGGAGTCAAAGGTGAGATTGGTGATTTCCACAATATCACAGAGGAGGCCTTGGAGTGGCTCCTGGATCGACAAGGGCATCTACAGAACGCTGCTCCACAGACACCCCATGAGAGAGATTGTGTGAGCTTGTCCCGCCTCCCACAAGCTGAATTGCTGCAGCGGAAGAAAAGTCTCCGAGGAGCGTCTGGGATGGGGACTGGTCCATGAGTCTCCTTGTCCTTGTCAGGCTGCAGGTTGAATTCCCTGTGAAGAAACCAAGGAGCTGCAGAGGCCATTCCCAGCGACGAGAGAAATCACTAGGCTGCGGGGAAGAGACCTTTGGTTTGTCAGCTCCAACCCCCTCGCCCCCCACAACACACACACACTCCTCTAGTCACTGAGGTGCAGGAGATCTCTCTGCTGGAAGCAAGACAGGATCCCCTGTGGTCTCTGTGCCCTGCACAGCAGAGTGGGCCTGCTCACACACATTAGAGATCCATTTCCAGCCCATCCTGGCCCCTGCCATAAATTGGCCTCCCGAAAGAGCCACTGGAGGCTTTGGTCCCTAAGCATCTGCGACCTTTTAATAAAGGGGCTTCCCTGAGCCCTGGGACCCTGAAAGCCTCCTGGGGAATGAACTGCCTTGGCCACAGCAGCTCTCTTCTGCTCCCTTTGGGGCACTAGAGGCAATTGTACCGCCAGGACTTGGAGGCTGGCTGTGGGCAATCTGCTCGAGCCTCATGTCCTCTTGGTTTTAGGTCTTTGGAAAATTCTTCTCCATCGGGCAGAAAAGATCCTTCCTGCAGACAGCAGTGCTGGCCATCCACGACCCCCTGCTGCGTGTCAGCCAGGCTGGGCTGGTGCTCGTCTACTCCCTCTTGGGGGAAGCCCAGCAACTGATGGGGGTCACGGTAAGCAGCTGCAATCGACTCAGGAGCTTGAGGTGGGGGCCAGGGCCTCATTCCCATCCTATCGCCATTCGCTGGCCTGGTGGCAAGGAGCCTAGCGGGGACTTCTGGACTTCATGGACTTCTCTTCTTAGGATGTGGTGCTCTGCTATCACTCCTGGGAAGGACAGGAGAGTCCCCTAAGTGCCCTCTGGGAACCTTTCCTGCCCCACAGAGCTGCACCCATTTCCCCATAGCCTAGTGTCCATGTCACCCGAGCCACCATCGAGAGTTGCTCCCATCCCTGGCAGCCTGGGAGGCCAAGGACTGACTGGTGCTGGCGACTGAGCAGGAAGGGCTGAGGCACATGGGTGTGGGAAGCTGGTCTTGCTGCTGGTAGGGCTGGACCCGCTCTCGAGACATTGGGAGGATTCAGTCAGCAGGGGCTGCTGACCTGCCCTGTTCCCCAGGGCTGCCATCCTGTGGCTTCAGCTTTTGTCACTGGGGTGACTTGGGGAAAGGTCTCAAGCTCTCCCCATCCACTTCACTGCTGCCAGAATCCCTCCTGCCCCCCGCCACCCTGCTAGAGCCCCCTCCCTTCCCTACCTGAGTGGGGATGGAGGTAGGGGTGGAGGAGAGGGTTCTAGGAACTTGAGCGGTGTCCCCAGGTGGGTTGGAGGTGGAACAGCTGTCAGGGGCACGGATGGGGAGGTGGCAGGAGCTCAGCCGACAAGGAGGGGGGTTGGCACTGGAGGTCACTAGAGAGGACAGCAAGCCTCCATCCTGGGGGTCGGGAGGATGAATCCACCACTCAGACATGAGCAGCTGCTGGGTGGAAATGATGGTGCTGCTTCCAGGTGCCCTTAATCCTCCCTGATTCCTGGGGAGTGTCTCAGTCTCTGACATGTTCTCGTTCCCCTGCAGCACGAGGATGTCACAGCCAAGGTCATGTGCCAGCTTCACATCATCAGGCACTTGCACCAGATGCCCGAGGTGCTGCAAGGGCTGTGGCTCATCTGATGCTCTTCAAGGTTCCCCTCCCTGTTCAGCAAGTCCCGCTCCCTGCTGCAGGTACTGCTCTGTCTCACTGTAAATGGGGGGCTAGTGGAAGAGGAAATGGAGGCCCCTGGCACTCACAGAAATTCTCTCCCCTCTCTGTGGAGCCGGATCCTTCCCTCGGCCCCCCAAATTCCTTCATCTGGGGCAGGAGCTCTTTCCCTCACACCCATACCCCTCCCCTCTTTCCTTGATCTCACCCCCATCCCATTCCCCATACTCCCAGGTAAAGAACTTCCTGCCCCATATGGCGCAGAAGGACCTTTGTGTCAGAGCTACAGACTGTCTGCCCAACTGAAGCTCAGGAAGCTCCACATTTGAGGAGGTGAGGATGGGACAGAGGCTCAGGGCTAGCTTCATCTCCTGCCCTTTATTCTTCCTTTGGCCCTTCTCTGGGCTCTCAGAGTCTGACATGAAGAGGAGCCTCCTCCCCCCATGTCTTCTAGGCCCTGGTGTGTGTGACAGCCTCCCAGATGGGTGCAGTCAGAAGCTGAATCACCTAAGGGAGCAGTGGGGGCAGGTCCCTGGTCCGAGGAAACCAAGCAGTGGTAGTTCTCAAAGAGGCTGAGAGGGAAGACCCCGCTCCCTCATGGAGGTAAGAGCCATTGACTTCTTTGGGCATCTGGGTTTCTTGGGGGAGAAATGGGATCTCTGCTGCATAGCCTGGCTGGGAGCTTCCCCCATCCCTGGGACAGAGACATCTCCATCAATGTGCCACCCTTGTTCTTTTCCTAGCAAGAGACTCCGCAGAGAACTCCTCAGACCTGTTCTCCTGGGAGCGTTTGTGGGAGGAGGCTCCCGTCCCTCAGTCTCCAACTCCATCATGCAGTCTCTTTCACCTAACATCTCCGCTCTCCAGCTCCACTTCCCGCAGCAGGACAAACGGACCTTCAGCTTCTAGAGAACAGACTCTGACCTCCTTCTGATCAGCAATGGGGTTTCACCATCCCCTCAGCAAACCTGTCAGCTGGGCTGGACCGGATTTGAAGGAGGAGGTTATCTAAGAGGGTGGCTTGGCCTATGGCTGCCTAGCCTGGGGCTAGGCCAAATTGATGACCAAGTGAGCCCCACCTGAGAGGAAACAAGGGGAAACAGCAGAAAAGTACAGAAGCAGAGTGAGCTGTTCAGTAGACGGCCTTGGGCCAAACCGTGGAGTCCAGGGTAGGACCGGCTTCTCTCACCGTCCCTAAGGAAGGGGACATAGAAGACCATAGAGACCCAAGAAGGGCAGGCCGAGCCGAAATCAGGCTGAGGAAGAACTCCCCACGAGGGTGGAAGGCCTTGTTTCTGTTCAAGACATTTTTGGACTTTGTTTGGAAGGAGCAGGACCCAGGAAGGAGTGGAGTAAAGGACAGTCACCTGGTTGGAGGGCTGAGTTCCCAGTCAACAAACTGCAAGAGTGAGTCTCAGCGGGGTTGCTAGCCCAGCTAGAAAGCAGTGACACGAGGCCTGGCCAGCATCTAGCGGTGAGTGAACTCTGGTACACACCTGCTTCCATTCTGGAAACAGCCTGGTATTGGAGAGTGGGTGGGGAGAGCAGGGAGGTGGGAGGGGTTCCTGAGGCTGGGGTGGGGAGGAAGCTGTGGGGCTGGGAGGGGAAGGACATGGCCCAGCTTGTGGGAGGGATCCTGCTGGCTGTGTCTGGAGCCCTGTGTAGCCTCTTCTGTGGGAAGTTCCCATGGATCAGTGGGGCCTGAATCTCTCCTGCTCCTTTGGTCTCTTTGGGCTTCCCACGAGATGTCTGGTGAACTGCCCTTGGACTCTGGGCCCAGCACCACTCAGAAATTATTCGCTACCTTCAGAGAGACAGGGCACAGCTCAGCCTGTTGGGTAGGCTGGAGACTCACACTTCTCTCGAACACACAACGCTGAGGTGCTTTGGGAAGCACAGTAACAAAGAAGAGATTTAACTGAAACTAAGCAAGAGAAAGAGACAAATTTCAAACGGACAAAGAAAACAAAACACACTTTGTAGTGACTTAAACTGAATCTTAACAAGTCACAATCTTTGCCTTAGCAGTTTCTAGACTAACATTTCAGCTTTCCTAACAGACCTTCTTTGATGTCCCTGTAGGGTAGAAAACTTCTCTGTCGAATCCGCTGATTTGATTGCTTCGTCTTCTGGTTTCAGACCCTCTGTTCTCCTTCTGGGCTGCCTGGACCCTGACTGTAACATCTCTCTGGCCCAGCCTCTTACACAAATGTGTGCTGCAGCCAGCCCAGCGCAGGGAGCAGTGGGGACAGATGATCTCATCCTGTCAGACCAAGAAACAAGGGTCCCAATGAGGCTTAGATGGAAGATCCCAGGCATCTTCTGGAGGTAAGAACCGTCCACTCTTCCGGGCACTTGGGGCTGTTGCAACAAAGAGGGGACTCCTGTTCCATAGCCTATTTGTCATCATGACTGTGTTTTTTTATTCTCAGAGGATGCGTCCGGGACCCTGGAGACTGTTTCGTGCAGGAGGTTTGAGCGGGGAGAGATCACTCATTCTCATGACCCATGGGTCATTAACCGGGTCTGCAGGGTTCCTGGGAGCAGCCACCCTCCAGCACGCCACCTGGAAGTCTATGAAAAACTGCTTACCTAGGACTGACGAAGTCCAGACCCAGTTTGAGGCTCCTATTGGCAGAGTCCCAGAGCAGCTAATCGGCCCCCAGGACCTCCTTAAACCAGCATCAGGAACAAGAAGCTGTCTGAACACCCGAGCTCCTCCCCGCCCCCTCTGGACCATGTGTTGGCTGTTCCTGCTCCCACTCCCCAGGCTTGATTTCCTGGCATCCTGACTCGGGGTGACTCATCTGATTTGAGGTGCTGAACACAATTTGGTCTTTTGCTTCTGCTCTTTCAGTGTCCTGACCCAGCTGATTCTCGCCTCCTGTCTCGTGAGTGTGGACTCTGCCTCTGACCACTAGGTCTGGCTGCCCATGACCCGGCCGTGACACTGACTTTTCTACAATTCCTCCAGTGCCCTTTTCTGCTCTCCAGCTCTGCTCTCCCAGCAAGACACACCGATCCCTTGGCTCCCAGAGTCCTGCTTGCCTGTAAGTCAAGGGCTCGGGGGAGAGCTTGTCTTGCCCACTCCCCCACCACAGCTGCTTTTCCTCAGGGACTCTCCCTAGCGCAGAAGAGAATCTGTCCTGGCAGCAATTCAGGAAGTCACAGAAGGGACGGTCTGCTCAGCTCCCTCTGCAATGCCACTGCCCGAGACCATTACGAGTGGGTGCCCAGTGACTGTGCCGGCAGCTCCTTGAGAGACTCCTGGGGGGAGGGTAGTCGTGTTTCCCGGTGACCGCGGGAAGCCATGCAAAGAGTGCGGCATTGAGGAGACTCTCCTGCTGTCCCAAAGGGTTTCTGTTCTCCTGCACGGTCAGACCGTGGGGCCGGCTGGCAGAATGGGGAAGAGCTGGTTGGTGATGAGTCGGAGGATTCACCATAGAGGTGGCAGCAGCTGCAGATCCTGGAGTCCCTGTGGTCGGGTTACCATGCGTCCGGATTTTCCCGGACATGTCCGGCTTTTGGGGTTTTAAATCGCCCTCCGGGAGGAATTTGTAAAACTCTCCAAAGGGCCGGGATTTCCCTCCCAATGCAGCACTCTGGGGGCTGGGGGGGGGAGCTGCGCGCTCTGCAGGGGAGCATGGCACTATGTCTGGCTCTGCACTCCAGACACACTGCTCTGAGCAGCAGGGTACGGGGGCCAGGGGGCTGGAGAAGGGGCATGGGGTCCTAAGGGACAGTCAGGGGACAGGGAGCAGGAGGGGTTGGATGGGTCACGGGTTCTGGGGGGAGCCTGTCAGGGGGTGGGCATATGGAGAGGGGTCGGGGGAGACAAGGGACAGGGATCGGGGGGGTTGGATTGGGTGGAGGTTCGGGGGGGGAAGTCAGGGGCAGGGAGCAGTGGGGGTTAGATGGGTCGGGGGTTCTGTGGGGGCAGTCAGGGGATAGGGAGTGGTTGGATAGGTGTGGGAGACCCGGGGGTCTGTCACGGGGTGGGGGTGCGGATAGGGGGCGGGGCACTCAGGGGACAGGTAGGGGGGAAGTTCTAGGGGGGCAGTTAGGGTGGGGGGGTCTAAGGAGGGGGCAGTTGGAGACAGGGAGAAGGAAGGCTTAGATAGAGGGCAGGGTCCTGGGAGGGGGTGATCAGGGGACAAGGAGCAGGGGGGGTTGGATGGGTTGGCTGTTCTGGGGGGGGCAGTCAGGGGGCAGGAAGTGGGAGGGAGTAGATAGGGGGCAGGGCTACAACTCCCCCCCCCGCCCCCGGAGTGTCCTCTTTTTTGAAAGTTCAAATATGGTAACCCTACCCTATGAGCCAAGCCTCCACTCCTGAGAGTTCAGGCGAACCTCCCCCTGTTCTCAGGGAGTCTTTGGCTTTCACGGCTGGGCCTGCCTGCCGAGACAGAGGACTCAGTGTTTCCATCAGGCTGCTCAGTTGCAAATGCAGCCACCCAAAGACGTGAAGAATGGAAGCGAAAGAGCAAAGCTGGACCCTCCGCTGAGCTCCTGCAATCAAGTGAGCGCAGCCTGGGAGAGACGAGGGAAAGCTCCAAGGTGGCTGGTGGCTGCAGGAATCCAGGGGAGAAGAAATAAATAGTTAATGATGAATCCTACGGGCTTTGTCTTGTGTGGTGAAGGGTTTACAATGGGTCTAGTTACTATCACATTCAACTTTACAATCGCTGTGTCTGATTGAAGGGCAGGTCTGGAAAGGTCAGAGGTCACTCTAGGAGCTTCAAGTCTCAGATTCTGTCCCTATTGCCTCCTTTGACCAGCTGATCTCACCCCAACACATCCCTCAGGTGGTCGCAGTGGTGAGCTCTTTCCCTCTTTTTCTGGAGTAGCCGCCAGCATGGGGACAGGATACATGTGGCCAAGGAAATGGAGAGGCATGGGGGTCACTTGCAGAGGCATGCAGAGAACTTGCAGAGTTGCCTGTTAATGCAGCTCCTATGGGGGAGCACGGTAGGGTCCCATGCACTCAGGGGCACCATTTCAAATTTTGGTGGTGACGGGGAGGATAATTTCACCATGATTCAAAGGGCTACTTAGGCTCCTGAAAACTCTAGTGTTTTGGCAGATAACTTAGCAAAGAGCTGACAGGAACACTTGCCAGACTGCTTTCGGGGGAAGACAACTATAAGAATGGATCCAGGGAATGGTTCTGTATCTCTGAGCTGTTTGGACACTTTCAGGGAACATTCCAGGTGCAAGACAGAGATGCCCAAAGTTATCCTGGGTAACCCTGAGAGACTTATGGAAAACTAGCAGATCCCACATCTCTGCTGTCACTTTGCACTGACAAACTTGGACTGTCTGAACCTGTTCATGTATTTTACCTGCTTTAAGCTCTCAAGAACTTTCACATATAAAAGAAAGAAAATTAAATAAATGACGTAGTTACACCAATATAGGGCCGTAGCGTAAACCCGACCTCAGAGTTGTCCCATTGAAATGGAATTATTCACAGCAGTCATTAAAGTTAAACATGCACGTAAGTGTTTCCAGGACCGAGATTAAGGCCACAGCGTACGAGAGGGGCAGACGCAAGAAGAGAAGAGCTGTGCAAAAACTGAAATACCACTTGGAACTTGGCCCAAACAATGCAGCATGACAAATAAACTCATCTTGTTATCCCGTAATAGAGCTGGTTCAAAATGGTTTTACACTCACAATGCAACCTTTTAACTAGAAATGCCACTTTGGATTACATTGATCATTTGAAAAAAGTTCCCTTTTTAAAAAAAACATTTTGGATTTCTCTGCCCACTTGAGAGAGAACGTGGAGTTTTTCCCACCAAAACTAAACAAAAATTTGATCATTAAAAACATTTTCAAATAAGTTAGAAGAATATCGGGGGTGAGGGGGAAGTGGTTTCTTCTTCAATTTTCATGACCCTCTCCACCCCCGCTATTTTTGACCAGTTCTAATTATGAATAAATGTCTGTATGTCCATGAATGATAACTATGTCTGCTACTGAAACATTTACAAACAATGGCTCTCATCAGGAGCCCTGAGGTCACATTACGCAGAGAAACACCCAGGCCTGCATGGTTCACATTCTTAAAGACATAAACTGCCCCAGGATGGGAATGTAACACACAACACAGCGTGACTGGCCTGGGTTGGTTAGGTGCATGTTTTGCTGTTGCTGGCAAATTGTGCTTTTGTGAGGTGGGAGGCGGGGGGGAGTTATATTTGAAAGGAGTTCTTCATCCTCTCCCACTCTCATCCAGGGGTGCCGGAACAGGGGAGACCAGGGCCCACCACTTTTTACTGGCCATAAGTGTGAGAGACTGGATGAGGGGGGACAGACGGGAGCCGGGGGGGGGCGGTGTTTTGGGGGCAAGGGGGGGATGAAGTGGGAGCTCAGGGAGAAAGGCGGCAAGAGGGGTGGCCTCGAAAAGGGGTGGTTTGAGGGGGCCGGACCTCGAGGAGAAGGGGTGGCACAGGGGCTGGGCCACAGTTTGGGTGCCAGCAGCCCCCCCCCCCACCCTTTTAGGAAGCTTTTCCCCATCTTGCCCTCATCTCAAATAAATTTGTTACAGTAAGAAAACTTCGAGCAATAAGGAGACTCAGAGACCCACAATATAACCGCTAAAATCCTCACCCACCCCTAGAGCTGGATGTGACGAAGTGGGACTGTTCTTAATGTTTCCTCTGAATAGTGTGGGGGTGACTCAGTTCCCCTATGAAGTTCTTAAGTATCTAGGGGGTGGGGTAAGGGTGTATGATGATTGCAGAGCCCTAGAGGGCAGGTGTGTGCAGGAGTCTGGACACAGAGAATGGCCGACACCCTGTTTCCTGGCAACTGATGGCCTGAGCTCTTCCGCCCTGCAAGGTGAGAGCTAAAGGGTTGGAGAACAAAGGAATCAGGTGACTTCCTGGCCCGGGAAAGGAACAAAGCCCAGAGGAGGAGGGGCTGGAGGGACTTTCAGTTTGGGGCTGGCTGGGACATGGAGTGAAGGGCAGACGTGGTTGTCTGGCTCACTGGCCCCCCCCCCCCCAATGGACCCAGCTGAGGGGTCCTGTTCTCTGCACCTGCAAGCTCTGTTTTAGACCATGTTCCTGTCATCTAATAAACCTGTGTTTTACTGGCTGGCTGAGAGTCACGTCTGACTGCGAAGTTGGGGTGCAGGAACCTCTGGCTTCCCCAGGAGCCCTGCCTGAGCGGACTCGCTGGGGGAAGCGCACGGAGGGGCAGAGGATGCTGAGTGCTCCGAGGTCAGACCCAGGAAGGTGGAAGCTGTGTGAGCTGTGTGTCCTGAAGACAGGCTGCTCACAGAAAGGCGACTGCCCCAGAGTCCTGACTGGCTTCATGGGGAGCAGTTCCAGAGCATCGCCCAGGGACTCCGTGACACTGGGCAAACAGAAGTTTTTTGGTCGCTGACAATTCCAAAAAAAGAGATGGAAAAAAACTGGTTTCAGTTTGAACAAAAGTAACGTTTTTTCAAATTTTTGATGAACGAAAAAGCTTTAAAAAACAAAAACAAAAAGACCCAGGAACATTTCAAAGGTTGTAGCTTTTTGACTTTTTTAAAAAAAACTGAACGACATTTTTAAACAAAAAATTGTTTCAAACTGAAAAATCAAAATGGTTTGTTCGGAAAGTGCCTAAACGAAATGCTTTGACCTTTTAACAACTGAGGGGAGGGGCTGGACGTGAACAATTCAGCAGACTGGATATGAATTCGCAAACTGCTGAATCTAAAATAGGTTTAGATGAAAACTTTCGCCCAGTTTAGTCCCCACCATTGAGGGGCATCGTAGGAGGGATCAGATCTTCTAGCTGGTTCCCCAGCCCAAGTCTGTCTCCATTTAATGGGTCGCTCTCCCCCACTCCGGTTTAGGGTTGCCAATTTTAATTGGACCTATTCCTGAAGATTTTATCACGACATAATCTTTAATTAAAAATTAATCTTTAATTCCTGCAGACTCCCGGTCATCCTGGAGGATTGGCAATGCTACTCCAGTTTCCTGGGCCACACCCGTGTCCCCACCTAATGGATCCCTTCCTCTGGGTTCCTGGGTGAAGCGTCTGTCCTCCATGAGCAAGTCTCCTTCCCCATTCTCCAGGGCTGGGTCTCGATTCCTGTTTCTGGTTCCCTGGGCCTGGGCCCCGTCCTTGTCACACACTGCGGGGAGCTCAGATTCCTGTGAATCCTGCAGACTTCCAGGCTGCCGGGAGGGATGAGTCAGCAGCTTGCTGAAGACGAGTCGCGGGTAGGCAAACACTTTCCCTCTACCTTTCCAATACCCACATAGGTATAGTGAGACCAGCTCCCCCACCACTCCCACCGCTCCACGCACCATGAGATGATTCCAGGACGCTGGCCCTGAAAGAAAAGAGAGAGAAAGGCCCCATTACTAAGGGACTCCGTTAAATCATCCCACTGCTGCCTTGAGGTTCCAAGAAGATGAAGACATTCCTGGGATACAGGAAGAGCTGAGTTGGGTCATGTGCACATGGGCACCACTCAGAGCAGCGGGAATGAGATCTCCAGGCTCATTATCCCCATCGGCCAACCTGACGGAGGCAGAAAGGTGAGCCCGGCAAAGCAGCTCCTGTTCCAGAGTCTGGGAACTGGGATTTTTAAGATGCTCCAGGATGGGGTCCCTCAGGTCTTAAAGTTAGAGGGGACGGTTATGATCATGTACTCCAGCGTCTCCTGAAGCGTGGGGAAGGGCTAGCCATGGTGGGAAGGGTGAGGTTTGAAGATGTATACAGGAAAATGCGGGGTGGGGTCGTTAACACATAGCTGACGGGTGAGGGGCACGATTGGTTTCTTTGCCTTGAGGAGGGGGCTCAGCTTTTAAAAGTTTTGGGAAGAATAATTTAGTTTGAGCCCTGGCATAACCCAGGCCAGAGAACGTCGCCTACTGATTCCTGCACCCAGTCCAGTGATTTATGGCACTGACTTGGCATCGAGAGGGATTTTATCATATGCTGAAATCCAGCTGCAGAAGGGAAAGGGCATTAGAAGCTGAAAGACCCCAGAAGTGGCTCTGGTTTTCTACTCAAAATAACGGGGGCTGATTTTCCCAGGCCCAGGGCCTTGCAGTCATGCACCCAGCGCCGAGTGAGTTCGGTGTGCAGGCAGGCTCCCAAATCCAGACAGTGGCACTTCACATCCGCTTTGCCCTGGCATCAGGGACTGCCCTGAGCACCCACCCTGCAAACACTTACGCACCTGAGCCCTCCCACTGCCATCCAAGGCTACTCCTACGGATGGAGTTAAACACGTGGCTAAAGCGTTTGCAGAGGTTCCAAAGAGCTGAGGCTCCGTGTAAAAGGAACATTACTTCAGTTATTCCAATCTTGGGTTGATGAGATGCTCCTGCCCTCCCCCTCCCTTCACAGCTGAGTCTCCCACCCAGTGGAATTCTCCAAGGAACTTCCCACTCCAAGAGACAGAGGTGCCTGAAGTGGCCATTAGCCTCTTAAGTCCCTTTGTGAATCCAGCCCTAACCATT